>NW_015506263.1:12790-15288 GCF_001515645.1 Sinocyclocheilus grahami | reverse complement strand
GCCGCAATGGCCGCCACGAAGACCTCTAGGGTGGAGTGGGTCAACCCTGCGGATGAACAGGCCTGCAGGAACTCCAGAACTGTACCAAACGGGCACTTAGCTGGGTCGAGCTGGCGGTCTCCACACCAAGAAGTACAGTTTCCTCAGTACAGCTCTGGATGGAGGATGGTCTCAACAACCTCGGTTGAGAGACCAGAAGCTATGAGTTGTGCCTCCTCAGAGGCCACACCCACAGCTTCCACAGCTCCGGGCGGGGGCGCACCCTCCGCCTGTGAGAGGAGATCTCTCCTGATGGGATTCTCCCATGGAGCGCCGTCGAGGAGAGGAATCAGGTCCGAGAACCATACTCGGCCCGGCCAGAGCAGGGCTACTGGCAGTCGACTGACCTCGTTCCAGCGCACTCTCTCCAGAACTTCCGGGAGCAGAACAATCGGGGGAAAGGTGTACAGACGAAGCCTCAGCCATGTCTGCACCATGGCATCCAGCCCCAGTGGAGCTGGATGAGTCAGAGAGAGAACCAGAGGGGACCGTGCGATATCATCTGAGTTCAAAGCTTGAAACACGGCCAGCATCTCCAGTCAACTATGCAGTGACCAGGAGCTCCCAGCACCAGGCCCTGACATAAGAACCAAGGTTTCCTTCACATGTACACGTAGGCACCGCCGTGTGACCTTGAGCATGCAAAGAGGATTTCCCCTCGGGAGAACCCCTTGGTTTTAAGCCACCACTGTAGGGGTCTCATGTACAGCAGGCCAAAAGTAACCACGTTGGATGCGGCTGCCATCAGACCCAGCAGTCTGGAACTGCTTGACAGTGAGTGACCGGCCTTCTCTCACTTATTCGCGACAAGGATCGACTCGATCCGAGCAGGAGACATGCATGCCTACATCGTGATCGAATCCCACACCACGCCCAGATAAGTGGTTCTCTGTACTGGAGAAAGCAGACTTTTCTTGACGTTCAGTCTTAACCCCAGCTCTTTCATGTGAGCGAGAACGACATCTCGATGTCGAACCGCCATGTGCTCTGATTGAGCTAATATCAACCAATCGTCGATGTGGTTGAGTCGTGAAAGTGTGGGGTGAGAGTGCAAAGCCAAAAGAAGAACCGGTATTGGTAGGCTTTTGCCCCCAAAAGCAAACCTCAGGAACTTCCTATGATAAGGAAGGATGCCCTTCATCCTTCCTCGGAATGGTGAAGTACCGGCTGTAGGACCCGGACTCTGCTGCGCGAGGAGGTACCATCTCGATGGCCTCCATCCTCAGAGAGTGTCTACTTCTGTTCCATTACCAGAGGTGGGAAAGGCCCCATTGAATTGAGGCGGAGGAGAACTGAACTGGATTCTGTGGCCTCTCACTACAGTGTGCAGGACCCACTGAGACACGTTTGGCAGTAGTTTTCACACTGCCAAATAGTCTACTAAGGGAATCAGTCTCTTGAGACTGACCTCTGGTGTAACCAGAGCGGCTAGTTTGGTGCCCTGAAGCGGCGGACCGGCAGGGGACGACCGACCTCCATGGAGGTCGCGAGCCTCTTAGCACCGCTACGTTTGCAGGCGGTAACTGAGCGAGTGCTCGCCGGAGACTGCTGCACCCTGGAACACCGGCAGGGTTGGCAGACTGATCTCCTGAGGGCACTGAGGAGAGACGGGCACCATGTAATTTCGGTGTTTACGACGAAGACTATCCAGCGAGAATGACGGTCCGCAGAACTGCCTTCCGCTAGAAGCCTTCGGCCTGGGAGCGCCACTCTGACCCTAGACTCTGTGGAGTACGAGAAGTGAGGCCCCCAGAATGAGGGGCTGGAGCACGGTAGGTTGGGACTGCTCCTGCCCAGCAGCCCCTGCTGACTGCCTCAACCTCCTCAAAGGAAGAGAGGTAAACTTGTGCTCTCACTCAAGAAAATTAATTTATTTTTTATCCCAAGTGCCCCTGTATATCTAACTTCTCAGTCAGATAAATACTTCATTTTATTCCTCACAATTAAATGCAGTCAAACAAACAGAGGAGTAAATACGGTCTGGTGAGTAAGATTCACATGAACTGAATGATGTAATATAAGCGTTGCCTCGGCAGCGCGCGAGCTGCTCAGTCACACAAACAACGTCAATCTCCTCAGAGAAAGATGGCCGCATCAGCAAGCTCTGACTCAGAGGGGGAAGAACCGCAGCGCGGGCTTCCAAGCCTCGTGAACGAGCTCTAGATCTAGGGAACACGGGTGGAGATAGGACAAGCCGTCTCCAACCCATCCACCAGATCATGTGCGATCCCCGCGATCTCAGTTGCCGCCATGCCTCAGCGGCAGCGGGACCGCAATCGCTAGATCACAGGCACGGACACACTCCTCGGAGCGCTTAACAGCAGGAAAAGCACAATCCGCCCCCCGAGAACCGACCGCTCCGCTCCCCATTAATGCGGCTCATTATAATATCAGGCATAATATGCTTGTGTAACTGATGCTTGTGCAACTGGCGAGCTCTTTGACGCCCTCCGTATCAA
>NW_015506263.1:4553-11665 GCF_001515645.1 Sinocyclocheilus grahami | reverse complement strand
CGCGGGCTTCCGAAACCCCAAGAGCGTTGAGAGTTTAACAGGGCAGAGGACCGTGAATTTACAAGATTTGAACCGCTTCCTGAACCAGTCAGGACAAGCGAGGCTTCGGATGTCATCAATGACGTCATCGCTCTAAAGCGATATAAGCTTTGATACGTTCTTCACTGAAAGCTGCCATAATTTCTCGACACACGCTCCGAAAGCCTCGGCACAGAGTGTGACATCACTACTGTTTGGCAATCAATGAAAAAAAAAAAAAAACTAGCTGAGCACCATGCTAAGTGACAGTGCTGACATTATTAAGTTATTGGATCAGTACCTCAGCATAATTACAAAGACAAAATGGCTGGGCTGTCAGTCAGATATGGGAAATTGTGTGAAAAGAGATTGTTGTACATGATGACAAGACCTGTCTCTGTGATGACCTGATGGAGACACTGCTGGCTGTGTTCTCACTGACAGAGAAGTTATCAGAGCAGGTTCAGGTGAAATGGTCTGACACACGCTTTCAATGCTCCTTCCAAAACATGACAGAAACAAAGCTGTGCTTGGGGGTGTCAGACATATTTAAACAATTTCCCAGGAAAACATTTGCATTGTGGCTGAATTTGAAGAAAACACTTTCTATCCTTTTGTGTGCAAAAATGGAAAAGTAAGTTTGAATGGACACTACAATCATTACTCAGCAGTTTATTGGTGCACTCCTTCAGTGTGTGTACCAGTCTATAGTAATATTAGGTTTCTCCTTCCTCAAGAAGGTTTAGGCTTCAGACGAAGAAGTGAACGATGTGTAGCTCCCGGCACCGATTTATACTGTAGTCGCACCGGTAGTGACGTCATGGCTGTCGCCGGCCAACGAGTTGGTGTTTTTTCAATGTATGCTTCAGATACGAGTCACGACGAGGCGTTCCCCATAGCGACCCCTAGAGGACGCAGTGTCTCGTTCCCTACTCAGGGAACCATGGTTACATAAGTAACCCGAGACGATTTATTTGCTGTTTTTGGCTGAGTTTAATTATTCGGTTCTGTATGATTTTGTAATGATTTGTCAGTATCATTGTGACAGTCATCGTGTGTACATGTCTGTTTTGTCACAAAATGTTCTGATACAGTCTTTAAAAATGCCACAGAACCAAATCAACCTGTTAATCACAATAACATTAAACAATCACATTTATTATAAATACAATTAAATCAAAATTAAGTTTCATCAACATTATGTGAACAGATTATATTTTTACATTTCATCAGCTTTTTTAGCTGTTGAAATGATGAAGCACATTCCACCAACAAATACCTTAAATTTTAGACATTACATAAATCATGGATCAAAACTAAACTCACAAGAATTTACAATCATCTTCTCAAATTCATGTTTAACTCATTTAACACTTTCTATAATGAACTGTTGTGTTGTACATCAGTGCTATTTGCTGAGTTTGCATAACATATTTTTAACATACAGTGCAATAACTTTATTCCAGTTGGTGAAGCATGACCTTCTGGCTTACAAATCTGATTAGTTCACATAGGCATACTTTTTCTATACTCAACACACTTCAAACTGCATAGTAAAGTAAATTGAAATTATTGGAACATGACTTCCCTTTCATCACATGTGACATGAGGGCTGCAGTATTGCAATGATTTAGAGCAGAAGCTTGTGCACCAGGAAACTTGAATGTAGTAAATAACTGCTAGAGAAAGCACATACACAAATGTAATGCATTATTGTGCTGTGACTCTCTGACCTAAATATCATCAATCCAATTGCATGTTTCTAATCGATAACCAATACACCAAAATGAAACATGCAATCCAATCACACACTGAGTGTTTTGTTCTTGCCGTTTATTTATTTATTTTTGGCTGCACTGGGAAAATGCTGTAAGCTATCATTATATTTTATTGAAGTGTGCAAAAAGCATGTAGCAAAGGCCAGCGGAAATGTACTGATAATAAACTGATGGGTACAGATCATCTATAATGGAGAGGCAAAGTGATGAGTGTTTCAGAGTTTCAAAGTGCTCTTTGGAGCTTCAAAGTTTTGATCACCCTTCACTTGCATTGTATATACCTATATTGAAACATATTTCTAAAATTCTTCATTTGATTTCTGCTGAAGAAATTAATACACACATGGCCTGCAGGTGAATTTCCAGAAAGTTTGTTCCAATAACTGCTCTGGGATTGCATGATTTTATTAATTCATACTAGCAGAGCTTACCAGTGTTTTGTGATTTTGTTTATGAAAGGAACCTGAGGTCAGATGCAAATATCTACCGCAGGGTGATGTCACAATATGGAGGGAGTAGATATCAAGACAGTTTGGTTTCAACAAATATTATTTTTGGAGTGAGGGCACATTTTGAGGTCTGAAACTTGCAGTATGTAGTAGTGACGTGACCTCGTATAAGTCAAAAGATCAAATGTGATTCCTTGTGACCTTAAACAAAAATGGGGAATATAATTTAAAAAAAGAAAAGAAACCTAAATAGAAAACAAAATTGTTTGTACTTTTGCATATTGAGACTCTTTTAGAGCAATATATTGGATGGATAATCCCTAACGTAATGATGAGAAGCCTCATATACATGTTTTATCTGAAGATTATAAAAACCACAGTTATCTTGCAGTATTTCCCTGTATTTTGCATCATCCATTGTTCTTTCTATTTTAACAAGATCCCTGCTGATAAAAAGGCCCTCCTGCATGGTGATTTCACACTGTACTAAACTCTAGCAGTGGTGTTGTTTGAAGTGCGGTCAGTCTTGGGTTTGTTCCACAACTGAGTTGTCTTTTGGCAAAAGTGGTGTGTTTTGGTTTTATCTGACTACAACAAGTTTTCCCACTACATACCTTTTCCTGCTGTCATTATATCAGACACTGTACATGCATATCCTTTGTAATTGTGCCATATGTTAACTATAAGCAATTTGAATGGTGTTTTTGTTATTTTTTATAGCCTTTTTTATTTATTTGTTTGTTTGATTGTTTGTTTGTCAGAAAATCGTGAACATGCAAAAGTGTTGCTCAATTATTATCAGTTTAAAATCTCAGTGTGACTTCAAGTAAATATGTTACACCTAATGTGTCTAGTAGATACATTTTTGGTTCATGTTTGTCTATTTTGTATTGTAAAGAATAAAGCTCAGTTTGGCTTGATGTGGTGCTGTAACTGTGATGTTTAAGGAAGCAGGGAATATTGCTTGGAAGGCACTGTGATATTCACTGAGCATAAAACCAATACACATAGGTTGACCTTTGAGTCATAAATGCTTTTTCCTTGAAATGTCTCCAGGCTGCCAAGTAAATCAGTGAATATGCATTATGAAGGTCTGTAACAGAATAGCAAAGTTAATTGGAAAGACAGTGTTCTTGGCTACAGTTCATCACAACACAATTGCACAAGTCTGCCAAAAACAGAAGGTTGTACAGAGTGACACAACGTCATGAATGGAGTAACTGCTGTTAAATATTTGGCACTATTGCATGGCGTTTTAATTCAATTGAGCAGATGTTCACTGAACACCCCAACACAAAGAGTTTATGTAGAAATGAGGCCTTATCCAAATATAATTTAGATTATTTAATGGCAACACATTGTAATAGGGAAGACAAGGATGCTTAATGCATGGAGAGGCATAACATCATCAGTTTAACAAATTATGGAGTGAAAATACCATTAAACAAGATCTTTGGTAAAGGGTGTAAATATAATTGGCTTAAAAGATGGACTCAAATATACAAGGCTCTACTGGACCTTCTTTAAACACTATTTGTACTCATTTTTACAGTTTGGGCATGGATAGTAGATATCTGATTTACTTGAATTTGTTGCAGACAAATATTAAACCAAAATTTGAGACAAATAGCTATGGCATAACTTTTTTTTTTTCTGAATGCATTCATACGAATGTCATGCTTTCAGACCGTTTTTCCAAGGAAAGACATTGACACTCATATACAGCGGATCTAAAATATTCATAATTAATTATAACTAGTTATGGTTAATTATTAATATTTCGCATGAGCTGATTCGTTACACCAAGGTTTCTGCAATAAAACATAAGAAATAACATTCTTTGTATCGACATGGGAGAGAAGGTTTTGCTCTAATGCTTTTTGTCTGATATCATGTTTCTTGTGTAAAGGAGAGAAATGGCTCAATAGTCAGTTCAGTTCAGTTTGGATTAGACTGGATACTTTCAACTACGTGTCACACTTGCTGAATCATAATGTCCTAAAACTCTTACTGGAATACAATGTGTAATGTATTATTCTGGAAAGAGTTTATGATCTAAAAAGACAGACAGAGCAATAGACAGATACCACCCAGAACGCAGTAATAACTTACTAACAAAACCTAGAGCTTCCACTGGGTTCCAACTTACCTTCAAGTTGATGTAAACTTGCAGACATGGATTTCTTCAGCCAACCTTCAAAGTTTGTTTTGATGAGCTTTCTTTTTCCAGATTACTTTTAGTGCTGCATAAAACCTCCCTTCTTTTTGAGGCTGTGTCTTTATTTTCCCTTGGCATGTTGCCGTGTGGCCCAGACAAAAGCAAAAGCTCTCATCTCTGTCTTTGTTGAGAGCTCTCACCGAGGTTACTGACCATTTGTTTGACATGCCCGTGATCAAATGCATTTCTGCAACTAATTTCTGGCCATTAATAAATGTGATGATTCCAACTGAATTTCTCCATTTTAGAGGACACATAATGGGCCCTATTTTAACTAAGCGTGAGGTTTAAAGCGCACAGTGCAGGTGCGTTTAGGGCATGTCCAAATCCACTTTTGCTAGTTTAACCATGGGAAAAACGGTCAGCGCACCCGGCGAATGGTCTAAAAGGGTTGTCTCTATTCTTTTAATGAGAAATGGGTGTGTTTTGGCCATAATGTGCAATAAACCAATCAGAGTCTCTTCTCCCATTCCCTTTAAGAGCCAGTTGTGCTCGCGTCATGGCAGGATGTAATTTTTTATTTTTAAAAATGTTTGTGTGCTGCTGCGCGTCAATGTGTGTGTAATAAGCAAAGTGTATGTGTGTTGTGCACCCGCCTAAAGGCTCATATTACTAACGCGCTCTTTAAATAACAAAGAAAAAATATTGCGCCAGACTTTAGACCAGGTTTGAGTTGGTCTATGGCGCAGTCTATTTCAGCTGTCTCAAAATAGCAACGTGCCAACAATGCGCCTGAACAAACCTCGTTTTCAGACCAGCACGCCCATGGGCTCCCAAATGGGCACAAATGCATTTGCTATTTAAACAACGTGGCGCAGGACGTGAAAATGATAACTGCGTTGGGCTGAAACTAGCAAAAACACTTGCGCCGGGTGCATGATAGTGCCCCAGGTTTTAGTTGGTCAATGGCGCAGTCTATTTCAGCTGTCTCAAAATAGCAACGTGCCAACAATGCGCCTGAACAAACCTCGTTTTCAGACCAGCACGCCCATGAGCACACAAATGGGCGCAAATGCATTTGCTATTTAAACAACGTGGCGCAGGACGTGAAAATTATTACTGCATCGGGCTGAAACTAGCAATGGCCTAGCCTGGCGCCACATTGCGCCGGATGTATGATAGAGCCCATTATGTGGCCTTAAGTAAAAAAAAATAGAATATTAATGGATATCAAAGTGGACTGAAACTTCAGAAACAGCATGCCTAATGGAGTGTATTAACCACATTAATAACAAAGGCTGTGGGGTTGTAATACTCTTATTATGGATTGAAAATATATAACATTCAGGATCACATAACAAACAACACTCAAACTTAAGAAAGCGTGTTTAATAGCATGACAGCATATGATGAGATTAATAAAGCTCACAACAACTGGAATGATTACAGCAAGAGTATGCTGTTATAATGTCATAATTTTGACATAATACAGTAACCTTTTTGGCGTTACTTGATGATATCCAATTCAATGGAGTAAAAATCTGTTTTTAAAATAATTTTTAATTACTTAAACATGTAATAACTTTAATTGAATTTTAACTTTAAATAAAATTCAATCATTTTTATTTTTCAAACATTTGGTGTGAAGCCCTGTTATAGCATGATTTTCAACTGTAAGTCAAGTCAAGTCACCTTTATTTATATAGCGCTTTTAACAATACAGATTGAGTCAAAGCAACTGTACAGCATTAATTAGGAAAATATTGTGTCAAAAATGCAAAATGACAATAGTAAACACTAAATTTTCAGTTAAAGGCAGATCATCATTGAATTCAGTGATGTCATCATCCAGCTCAGTTCAGTTTAGATAGTGTCTGTGCAATCAAGTCGAAGATATCGCTGGAAATTAAGTGTCCCCAACTAAGCAAGCCAGAGGCGACAGCGGCAAGGAACCAAAACTCCATCGGTGACAGAATGGAGAAAAAACCTTGGGAGAAACCAGGCTTAGTCGGGGGGCAAGTTCTCCTCTGGCCAGACGAAACCAGCATTTCAATTTCAGGCTGCAGCAATGTCACATTGTGCAGAGGACTCAACTGGTTCCTGTGTTATTGCCATCTAGGAGACAAGGTCCTCATTGAGGAGCTGTCTCTAGGGCTCATTTAGTTGTCCTGAACTCTGCTGACATTCAGGGCTGTAGAGGTCCTGGATACGTACTGGATCCGGGTGACTGCAGTGACCATCTGGTCTGGATACAGACTGGATCTGGTGGCTATGGTGACCTTGGAATAAGAAAGATCTGACTAATATTAGCGTAGATGCCATTCTTCCAACGATGTAGCAAGTACATCGGGTGTTATGGGAAGTGTTCCCGGTTCCGGTTATCCTAATTAATGCAGCCTAAAAGTCCTTTAACGGATTTGAATATTAGAAATGTGTTAGTGTGTTATGTGTAAGCCAGGTTAACGAGATGGGTCTTTAATCTAGATTTAAACTGACAGAGTGTGTCTGCCCCCCGAACAATGTTAGGTAGGTTATTACAGAGTTTAGGCGCTAAATAGGAGAAGGATCTGCCGCTCGCAGTTGATTTTGATATTCTAGGTATTATCAAATTGCTAGAGTTTTGAGAACGCAGTGGACGTGGAGGACTATAATATAACAAGAGCTCGTTCAAATACTGAGGTGCTAAACCATTCAGGGCTTTATAAGTAA
>NW_015506263.1:1432-4199 GCF_001515645.1 Sinocyclocheilus grahami | reverse complement strand
CTCTGTTTTTCTGTTTTTTTCAGAATTTAGCAGTAAGAAATTACTTGTCAATAGGGCTGCACGATAAATCGCATGCGATAGCATCTTATCGCTGCTCAATGTGAAAGCCCGCTCGTGATGGAGATTTACCGCTGATTACAGAACCGGCTTTCTGACAAGATGCGCATTAAATATTGAATGCGATTTATCGTGCAGCCCTACTCGTCATCCAGTTTCTTATATCGACTATGCATTCCATTAGTTTTTCCTATTGGTATGTTTTGCCGGGCCATGAAGAAATATAGTGCTGAGTATCATCAGCATAACAGTGAAAGCTAACACCATGTTTCCTGATGATATCTCCAAAGGGTAATATGTAAAGCATGAAGAGTAATGGCCCTAGTACTGAGCCTTGAGGTACTCCATACTGCACTTGTGATCGATATGATACCTCTTCATTCACTGCTACGAATTGATGGTGGTCAGATAAGTACAATTTGAATCATGCTAATGCACTTCCATTAATGCCAACAAAGTTTTCTAGTCTATTCAAAAGAATGTTGTGGTCAATAGTGTCGAACACAGCAATAAGATCCAATAGCACTAATAGAGCGATACAACCACAATCAGATGATAAGAGCAGGTCATTTTTAACTCTAATGAGATCAGTCTCAGTACTATGATATGGTCTAAATCCTTACTGGAAATCCTCACAGATACCATTTTTCTCTAAGAAGGAATATAATTGTGAGGATACTACTTTTTCTAGTATCTTGGACAGAAAAGGGAGATTCGAGATCGGTCTGTAATTAACTAGTTCTTTGGGGTCAAGTTGTGGTTTTTTGATGAGAGGCTTAATAACAGCCCGTTTGAAGGTTTGGGGGACATATCCTAATGACAATGACGAATTAAGTAATAGTCAGAAGAGGATCTATGACTTCTGGAAGCACCTCTTTTAGGAGCTTAGATGGAATAGGGTCTAACATGCATGTTGTTGGTTTAGATGATTTAACAAATGTATACAACTCTTCCTCTCCTAGTAGAGAATGAGTGGAATTGTTCCTCGGGATCTATAGCACACTATCTGATGCAATTCTGTAGCTGACGGCTGCATGGTTACAATTTTATCTCTAATAGTATCTATTAGTATTATTGGAAGGAAAGTAGTTCATAAAGTCATTACTGCTGTGCTGTTGGGAAATGTCAACACTTGTTGATGTTTTATTTTTCGTTAATTTAGCCACTGTATTGAATAAATACCTGGGGTTATGTTTGTTTTCTTCTAAAAGAGACGAAAATTAATCAGATCTAGCAGTTTTTAATGCTTTTCTGTAGGATAGGGTACTTTCCCACCAAGCAATACGAAATACCTCTAGTTTTGTTTTCTTCCAGCTGCGCTCCATTTTCCGGGCTGCTCTCTCTAGGGTGCGAGTGTGATCATTATACCACGGTGTCAGACTGTTTTCCTTAATCCTCCTTAAGCGTAAAGGAGCAACCGTATATGAAATGCTAGAGAAGAGAGAGAGAGTTCAATTTTCTCAATCTGTTACTAAAATTTAACTTAAGTTTACGTGTTTATATCAGCAGTAGTTTATGTGTAGTTTATTAAAAATGACAGTACAGCAACAATGCATGTGACAAATGAACTGTGATGTTTTCATATTGTTATTTGCTATAGTGAATGTATAGATTCTGTCCCCAGATTAGTTGAGTTGCAGATCACTAATTTCTCTTGTTTCAACCATTGAATGTAACATGGTCACAGGTGCAGGCATATAATTTACAGCCAACTTCCAAAAATGGGCTGTTAACGTATTATTAATTGCAAAATTACATTGAATTCTTTATATTCTGAATCTGACCCTCAGTGGTAACAGTGATGACCAATCCCTGTTAAAAACATACAAACCATCCACTGAAGAAAACATCTAGCTCGACTCATGCATACTTTAATGATTTTTACTAGTAGAAAATTATTACCATAAAGTGTTTTAGAATCAAAATGTGTTTTTATGTTCTTGTGTTTCCCTCAGAGACAGAGACTGACTCATCTCATGTATATATGATGCTGCAAATAGTTAATCCTGTACTGCTTACTGAACACCTTGCTTCTTGTCAGTTAATGTTCCACGAAAAGACGGCACTACATGCTTAAAATAGTGTCTCTTTCTTATTTTTCTTTGGCTTACTGAGAAATGTTTCTGGCATTCTTTATGCCAATGTCAGTTCACCTTTTTGAAAGGCTAGTACCTTTGACATTTTGCGAGTAGTGAACTAGAAAAAAAGACCGCTTTTAGCTCTTTAGACCATGAAAGGGGTGAATTAACTCACATTTTGTTCAAAATGTATGACATTTTAAGCATTATAAGGATGTCACACTTTTGTCTTTATTGTCTGAGTGACCAAGTTCAGATAACTGCACAGAATGGACCTGGCTAACAGTATCTGGCTAATCCCTGACTGCAGGATTAAGTGTGATGTATTGTAATAAGTTAAGTTATGCACAGTTCCCTTGATGTTATTACAAGCTGCCAATATTACTTATTTTCTAATACTGTAAAATAAATAAATAATATTCCTTATTGGTGCTTTATGGGGTAAAAAAAGTAGTGTTATGTGCATTTATTAAATGAGTTATGTCTGTTTGGAATACCTGCGTGATGACGTCATCGCACGCTTCGAGAGGGGGTGCGCCCGTGACGTGCTTCATTTGTAGAAAATACACTGGGTGCTTCTCATTTCGTATTTGTGCATCCTCGTTTCCTTTCCTCACGTCTTAGCTCCACCC
>NW_015506263.1:0-388 GCF_001515645.1 Sinocyclocheilus grahami | reverse complement strand
TAAGCCAAGAGGACACTGGGTTTCCTTTGCTGTAAACAAAACTTGGTTCTCACGAGACTAGCATATTTTCACCGGAGCTACGACCTACTTCCTATGTCAAGGAAAGTAGAGATTATGGTTCATCAAGTTTTAAATATGGATGTTTTTCTGACACAAATGCAACTCTTTGCTTCAGAAGACATTTATTAACCCCCAGAGCCATGTGGAGTACTTTTTAATGATGGATAAATGCACATTATTTTGCTTCAATATCTTGACCACTATTCACTGCAATTATAAAGCTTGGAATAGCCAGGATATTTTTTTCATATAACTCCAATTGTATTCGTCTGAAAGAATAAAATCATGTACACCAAGATTGAGGGTGAGTAAATCATGGGGTAATTTT
>NW_015506262.1:353373-354893 GCF_001515645.1 Sinocyclocheilus grahami | reverse complement strand
AGCTTTTATGACACCTGCATCTGATTTCCATGAAAGATCAGAAGCACGAGCAGGTTCTGCACCAGCAGGTGGAGCTGTAGGTCCAGGTCCATCACAGTCCGTCAGTCTCTGGGTTCCCAGAGTTTCTGTCTTTGGAACATGAGGTCAAAGGTCAGCTGTGTTCAGCTCCACTCAAATCCCCAAAGCACACAGAGACTGAACCGAAACACATCTGGAAAACATCATGCGAATGAAAATATTCTCCACAAACAGTAAAAGAGACAGACGGCTTTTACTGTAGTATTGCCACACAGAAATATCCATTTGCGTGAGTTTCGGGGCTGTAACTCATTTCTGCGTCTGATGAGATGATTGACAGGTCACAGAGGAACCTCAGCCAGAGATCAGATCGCTGTATAATGTGCCTGTTGCCTAGCAACACATCTCTCACTTCAAACATCACCCGCCCAGTTATTTCCAGCCTTTTCCTTCAAAATAAATAAATAAATAGATAGATAGTTAGAAAGAAAATGATTTCTGAAATGTCATCTGAGCGGAGACAAAACAGCAGAAAGAAAAATGAATTAACATTTCAGATCGCAAAGAGAATCTGAAAGTCAATGTGGTTGCCATGGCAACAAGGGTAGAAGCTGTACTAGTCATCAAGAGCCGATGGTGATCTGGCATTTTCCACAATATAGACAACAAACTGTTGCTTCATTAAAGCAATAAATGTTCAACCGAGAGATAATGTGAGATATGAGTGTTTGGACACATCAGCCACTCCGAAACACACTCATTCTTCATCAGCTTTGCTCTTTTGACTTTTAATCAGCTGACAGTGATTGTTAGTGCATGTATGAAGCCAGCTGCTATTGTTATCTAATATAAAGAAATGTAGACATTTTTAAGTGTCAACAAATACTTTTCGGTATCACTGTATATGTTACATTGAGCAATTATTAAACTATTGAACAACTATTGATCATTAACATCAAGCCAAAATGTTTGGTCTGTTCGACTGTCCAACCGTTCAAATCATACAGCAATGTCGTCATTTCAGAACTGATATTACTCAACCATTTAACGCGGTCAACACAGATGAACATTTTTCTTGCATTTCTGAGTTTATCATTCAAACAAAACCAACAGAAATGACCTCCTGAACTGTACAAACAACATTTCCAGAAAAGCAGAAAAACCTGTTTGTGTCTTATTTGTGGAAAATTCACCTTCAACTGAATTTGCCGAGAAATTCTGCTTGCCGCCTAAAATCACTAAATGAAGGTTTCCCTGGAAACATCTGCATGTAATTTCGATTAAATATACTTGTAATATATCCACATACAGCTGCTCTTTCTTCTAACAGCAATAAATAACCGATGTTTTCGGTGATATCAGCATAATTTATATGAATTTGGATACTAGACTGATACAAATTAAAGGGCATCGTGTTATTTGCACCATGCATGCATTACCGTTTTATTGCATAAACTCATTTTAAAGGGGTCATAGGATGCTACATGCACTTTTACAAGTTG
>NW_015506262.1:347256-348471 GCF_001515645.1 Sinocyclocheilus grahami | reverse complement strand
AATACAAAATAAATTAAAAAAAATTCTGATTTGGCCAATACAGCAAAGAGAAGTGGGGAATACAAGGACAAATATATCCTCATTAAGAAAAAATAAAGGATAAATACAAATTTTGTTGTGTTTAGAGAAATGCGCAGAACGACATTACTTATTATACATTATTTATTATAATTACATTATTTGATTCATAAAATATTTTAAATGAATTGAAAGTGAGAATCAGTATTGCTTTTGTTACCGAGACGTCATTTTGTATAAAACACCCAGGTTCTGTATAAAAAAATAAAATCACCGTCACACAGTTTTAAGTTAACTACAAAAACCACTTTATTGAAAAAGCAGATTACATAAATCTACGGTTAAATGATACGTCCCGACTTTTCATACATTAAATAACTTTAAACTTTTCACGTTTAGATAAATAAATCTAAATTGCTTTTTCTTTATTTATGAAATATCTAGGAAATCAAAACATTGTACGATAAAAAAAGTGATGCAACCGAACGCAAGATGTGCATTTTTTTTAAAGAACTAACTGAAGGAAAGCTACCCTTCATTGAATCTCTGATAAATGCAGGAAATACATTCTACACTCGTTATTTACAGGCACGCTAGCATTGTGCTTATGCAATAGTAGTATGTTTTAAAAGTGGATTAAGACAACGTGGAGAAAAATATTACACTTGTTTTTTCTTTAAAAAAACAACACACTTGTGGGAATGATCTGAAAGTGGGAAAAATCTGAGGTTACAGAACTGTTCAAAGAAATACTCTGTCTAGAGAAGAGAATATTCAATATTCACACTGTCGATTACCACAGAAAATACCTCAGTTGTGAGAAACGAGTAGAAATTATTTTCTCTGGCAGTCGACGGCATGTCACAGACGCTGTACATTAATCCAGAGTATTCCTTTCGCTAAATCTCCGGGAAACCTCCTTCTCCAAAAACAAGGTCAGGATGACGTTATGTGCTTCTGGTACAGTAATCAGTCAGCAAACACACATCTTCATGAGTTTTACAGTCTGCAAAGCCACTGGATTTAGAAAACAACTCTCTCTATCAGGACTTCTCAGGCCAGGGAAACACATACAGCCCGTTTCTGTCAGTAGTATTACAGCATGTACAGCGACCCGAGAAGCATTTAAGACGCTTAAAGGAACAGTGCAGCCAAAAATGAAAATGTGCTGAAAATGTGCTCACCCTCAGGCCATCC
>NW_015506262.1:345307-346684 GCF_001515645.1 Sinocyclocheilus grahami | reverse complement strand
CACATTTTCAGCAAATGTTCATTTTTGGGTGAACTATTCATTTAAGTGTCTAAATACTCACCAGGGTTGCTGTATTTAACACAGGCACACACACAATCATACACACAGTGGCCCAGCCACTAGTGTACATGAACATATACACAACTACACACAGACTCTCTTTTCCACATACACGCTCACTTATGTCCTAAACAGGTGCAATGTGATGCAATAAGCTTCCAGCAAAACGTATTTTTTGTTCACGTGACTCAAGACAAAGAAGAAGCTCAAATATAAGTCATTTTGACATCATTCCCAGACTTCTGCATGTGTTACTTCATAGTTTCATGACTTTACTATTATTCTGACATGTGCAAAATGTTCTGTTGCCTTCCGCTTCATTGCATCGCAGCTGCTAAAGACGACGTGTCGCACACAAACACAGGACGAACGCAGCAGGTCTCCGGCCTGGTTGAGTCCAGCACATCCAGGCTTGACCTTTGACACCTGCACACCTGTAGAGTCCCTTAAGAGTCTCCTGAGACACATCACAGCGCGTCTCCTCCACGTTAAGGAATATATAAGGCAGGAAGGCACCTCATCCAGAGACAAACCTGTGTCTGAAGAGCACGACCAAACATTTCAGTGGAGAAGATCCTCCGCATTCACAGATCCAACCTCGCACTCCTGGTGTCAGGTCATAACAGCCTCTCCGACCCCAGCCAGAGAGATCTATGTCAGACCTCAGCTAAATATACACTTGTTAGTCCATCTATGTGCAGCAGGTTTCACAACGTCACCTGGTGAAGTAAATGCCACAGGTGTGCCAGTGATGCATCAGTGTTCGGACCATTGTTGCCATTTAAGTGATGCTTAAAGGGACAGTTCACTATTATTTACTCATCCTCATGTTGTTCCAAACATGAACAAATTATGGACAATTTAAGGCAAGACACCACAGGTTAATAAGGAAAATTATAACTATTAGATATCACCATACATTCCTCGGTTGATTAATCATAGTACATTTGAACTCTTTACCCGCCATTGACGAGTTATCTCGTCTTTTACAAGAAAACGCTTCCCCGCCAAAGTTTTTATGGCTTTTCATGTTTTCACTGTTATACACTCGGGGGCACTATTACGGATCTTCTGAACAAGTACAAAACCTCCCGAACAAAAACACACGAGAACAGGACGCAGAAACGAGCGATCTCTTATGTAAACAGATGCAAATGAAAAATAATGCGATCATCAGCAATAGACAGCATATAAATGAAAACTGCATAATGTTACAGAGTTCAATGTTGATCCAGGACGTGATGTCTGTGCACGCTTTGGAGGTATTGATGGAAGCGATTTACTGGATTTATGCTTTGATAATCGTACTGAATATTA
>NW_015506262.1:336461-337312 GCF_001515645.1 Sinocyclocheilus grahami | reverse complement strand
GAGAGAAGAAATTGTGTTAACTAGGCTAAGACTGGGACATTGCTTATTAAATAAAACACTTAAATTGATAGGGAGGCATGATACTGGACTGTGTGAGGGTTGTCAGGAAGAGGAGTCAGTAGAGCATGTGGTCTTGAGATGCAACAGGTTTGGAGCACAGAGAGAGGTGATGAGGAATGAGCTAAGGGAGATCGGGGTTCAGGATATTACATTAAAGGGATTATTGAGCACAGAGCATAGGGCACAGAACAGAATTCTGATAAACTTTTTAAGAGTAACTGGGGTTTTTTATAGGATATGAAGAGTTAAAGGAATAGTGAGGTAGGTAAAGTATTATTATTATTGTTGTAGTTGTTGATGTTATTATAAAGCAGGGCAGGGATAAGGTGTGCGTGTGTAGGTATGTATGTGTCGGGATAGAGGTGGGAGAATGGGTGATTTAGTCTGTAAACCTATTTTCTGATCCACACTCCGGAGCAGAAGGTGGCGGTAATGCACCAATACGCTGGATGCCAACCGCCGTAAAAATATAAGAAGAAGAAGAAGAAGAACGCTTTCAGAAAAGAAACATGGCGGCGGTGGAGTCTAGCATTTCTGTTGAAGTTTGACTGAACGTCTCTCCGCTGTTTCTTTAACTGAACTGTGTCAGATATCTTCTCGCCGGCGTCAAGAAGTAGTTTCACTGCAAGATGTTCGTGGCGAAGAGCATTGCAGCGGATCACAAAGACCTGATTCACGATGTTTCTTATGACTTTCACGGTCGGAGGATGGCGACCTGCTCCAGTGATCAGAGCGTCAAGGCAAGAGATCCCTGTGTGTGTGTGTGTGTGTGTGTGTGTGTGTGTGTGTGT
>NW_015506262.1:333421-334348 GCF_001515645.1 Sinocyclocheilus grahami | reverse complement strand
TGTGTGTCTGTGTGTGTGTGTGTGTGTGTCTGTGTGTGTGTGTGTGTGTGTGTGTGTGTGTGTGTGTCTGTCTCTCTCTCTCTGTGTGTCTGTGTCTGTGTATGTGTGTGTGTATGTGTGTGTGTGTGTCTGTGTCTGTGTCTGTGTCTGTGTGTGTGTATGTGTGTGTGTATGTGTGTGTGTCTGTGTGATCACATAAACCCAGACAGCACTGAACCCTCTGACACCCAATTACCATCTGTGAGGGCGGTTCAGAAAGTTTTGAGACACGACCTGAGGTTTAAATGGGCAGAGACCTTTTTATAAGTAGAAAGGCCTTGCTGTGCATCAGTTTGTGAATCTCTCCCAGCTGCAGTTTAATTCAGCTATTATAGTATTTTGAGTCTTGAAGAATTAATATTTGGTGTCTTGTGGTTCTTAAGCTATTGTGCCTGATTGTTCCCTATTTTAATGACAAACATTCTGGCTTTTTTTCTTTTCTAAACTAGGTCTGGGACAAAGGGGACGATGGAGAGTGGCGTTGTACTGCTAGCTGGAAGGTATGAGTTATTTCTGTTATATTCTTTAGTTGTAAATCTCCGTCTAACCCTAAAATGCATAGCTTTAAAATTCAAAATGTCGGGTACAATAGGTGCATGTTTACATTTGGGCAATTTTGGTAGTTTAGAATTTGCGTGTATATATAATTTTATAATAGTAAATCATTTTTTAATAAATTAATAACTTTTAATGGTAACACTTTATAATAACTCATTAATAAATAATTAACACATTATATAATGCTTAATGGAGCATTAGTTGTATATTCAAAGAGTTAGAAATGTGAGATAATGTGCTTGTTAATGTTTGCTTATTAAACATTAGATTATGTTCAAACAAATAATTATTTCATGTAAGTTACAATGCTTACAAATGTCATTAAACTTT
>NW_015506262.1:331337-332937 GCF_001515645.1 Sinocyclocheilus grahami | reverse complement strand
CGCAGGGAATTCTGGGAATGTCAATTTACGCTTATTCACTGTAAACTATACGGTCTTTTTCACTTCCAAAAACGGTACACTACTGTAAAATTACATGTAATGTCCATAATACAGTTTTTCACTGTATATAGTAAGGGAATTTACCGTTAACCATTTAACAGGTTTTTACTGTAGCATTTTTACAGTCTTTTACCGTTAAATTCACGGTCATTTTTTACAGTGTAGGGATGAGTTTGGTGGCATGGGTAGGTTTAAAGGTTGGTTAAAGGGTCAACAGTGTACAGAGGTCAGTTTGATTATTATAAGGGAACACAGTTCAATCTGTTTATATTATATTGTTTTGTTAAATGAACAAGTATTTTCTTTAAAAAATTATTTGTTTTCCCCTGTTTATTTATGATTCAAGGAATATCCAGTTATCAATTTCCAAGAGTAGTATACTAATGTGAGTGTTGAGCCAATAAAAAATGTTTTTGCACCAAAATTACAATCTGTTATGTCTTCAGCAAGCATTTAGCTAAACATAACCACCCACCCTTTACACAAACCTTGTTACATTAAAAGTCCAATGCCCATAAAGATACTAAATGATTAGTAATCGTTTATAAACATTTGCAAATTATGAATAGTTTCCACATTAGATTGGCTACTGCGAAAACACGAACAAATAACTAATAGATTAAAATAGAGATATAAATAGAGGTCTACTCAACAAACAAAGTTCATGAAGATCATATGAACTGAAAGTTTACTGACATTTGTAAGCATTTGCGTTTACATGAAATAATCATATGTTAATCATTAGGTGATGTTTAGTAAGTTCATTAGAAAACATTAACAAGAACATTATCTCATATTTCTAGCTATGTGAATATATATTAACTAATGATCTGTTAAGCATTATATAATGTTTGTTCATGATTTATAAATGAAAGTTATTATAAAGAGTTACCCTTTTAATAAATAAAAATGAAGTGAAATGTAATTAGTTTTAATGGAGGCCATTTTTGATGGATGTGTTTTAGGGCTGTATTCTTTCTGAGTTGTGTCTGTCTCTGTCTGTAGACTCACAGTGGATCCGTGTGGAGGGTGACATGGGCGCATCCTGAGTTTGGTCAGGTGTTGGCGTCTTGTTCCTTTGACCGCACTGCGGCTGTATGGGAGGAGATCGTAGGTGAATCCAATGACAAACAACGGGGTCAAAGTCACTGGGTGCGTAAAATGTATTTTATTCCGAGTTTAGTACTGTTGTCACAATATGGGAATTTCGAGCTTCCATACAGTACCTTGACAAATACTGATAATAGCGTTTTTGATACCACAGGGAAAAATTGCTACGACATAAAGGGCATAAAATTAGAAAAGTATCTAATTTAATTTATTTTTGACCCTAATCAGACTAATTTCTTATCAACTGAAACTGTTGCCTTAAAGCTCTGAGTGGGATTATATACAATAATAGTCATAATATATTATTATTGTTATTATGTTAAGACAGAACTATGTTATACAACTGCTCTGTAAAATAAAAAAATTAATGTTTCATAAGTATATTAAAGGGTCATATGATGCGATTAAAATTGTTCCTTTCTCTTTGAAG
>NW_015506262.1:328679-329501 GCF_001515645.1 Sinocyclocheilus grahami | reverse complement strand
CCCTCCAGGTCTGAGCGCCGTCTACACAGTCACATATCAGTATGAGAGATGCACTCTTGATCGACACAACTGTTTGTTCTGCCCTTTAGTTCTCGAGCTCATCCTCCAATGATAGCCGTGGGCAGTGACGACAGCAACGTCACATACAGTGGCAAAGTGCAGATCTATGAGTATAATGAAAATACAAGGTATGGACTTCACTCCATGCATCAGTTCCTATTTTGCCTGTTATGGATTATAAGCATGTTTCTAAAGGGTTTATGCTGACCTACAGGAAGTATGCCAAAGCAGAGACGCTGATGACTGTGACTGACCCAGTACACGACATCACCTTTGCTCCTAATCTGGGGAGATCCTTCCATGTGCTGGCGATAGCCACCAAAGACGTCCGCATTTTCAAACTCGTACCTTTGAGGTAAGTAGGATATTAAATGTGTTAAGTAGGATATTAAATGTGTTATTTCAGCCCAAAATAAACTGTAGATCCCACTTTTTTTCCGGGCCACAGTTGGTTGATTATGTATAGTGCTTGCATGCTATTTGTCAAGCGATTTTACAGTTATTACCTTCAGCAAGTATGAAAACAATAGGAAGCAAAGCCAAAACCTGAACATTTTAGAAATCCTGACCAGGATGTGTCAAAGAAAAAGAGGACACATGGTCTCCCGACGGGGATGGGCAACTGGAGGGCCACTGTCCTGCAGAGTTCAGCTCCAGCCCTAATCAAACACACATGCCTGTAGCTTTCTAGTGATCTTGAAGACATTGATTAGCTGGTTCAGGTTCAACTCTGCAGGACAGTGGCCCTCCAGGACTGAAGTT
>NW_015506262.1:322811-328200 GCF_001515645.1 Sinocyclocheilus grahami | reverse complement strand
TTTTTTTGTGCATAAAACAAAATAAGTATTTTAAATGATCAAACTAAGAATTGTTCAAACTAAGTAGTATAGTTATTTTTAATGGGCCAAAAACAGTGTGAATGTGGCCTATGGAGACTTAAACTAAAAAAAATATTCAACTCCGTTTGCTCTGTAAAAAATTATTTTCAGCATTTAAAAAAAAATATGTTTCAAATTTCCCAACATATAGAGCTATTCAGCTCACCTGTTGAAAATCCCTGTCTTTTAAAATAAAATCTATTCACAATGTATATCTCAGGAAAAATATCACAAAATAAAACATCAGGCAAAACTAAAGCAGAACATCACAATGTCCGTTTTTACAATATACTGTGCAGCGCTAGTGAGTGCCTCCCACCAGAAACCTCGCGTCATGGTGCTGAGTTTTACATGTAATCATGTTTTGCTTGGACTCTGCGCATGTTGTCGGTGTAGTTGATTTGTGTGTGTGTGTTTCTGACAGGAGAGAGAGCGCCAACAGCTCTGGTCCCACTAAGTTTGAGGTGCAGGTGATGGCTCAGTTTGACAGTCATAACTCTCAGGTGTGGCGCGTGAGCTGGAACATCACCAGCACTCTGCTGGCCTCCTCTGGAGACGATGGCTGTGTGCGGCTCTGGAAAGGTCAGCCGTCAGCCCAGTCTGCTTCCTGCTGGGGGAACGACAAGTCGCAGTGATAGCTCTTTATCATTGCCTAATCAGATATTCTCTTTAAAGACAACTCTTTTTTTTAATATTGTTTTTAATGAATTATTTTAAAATATTAAAAAATGAATTTAAACATTTGAAACAGTTTTATTTATGATGACAACTAAGACTACAGCACTGCACAGACAGGGAAAATAATATGAATTGATCATATCCCAACCTGATATGTTTCATGAAATAAATCACATTATGTAACTTGTGCCGTGAATGCGGTTTCATCTCATCTGCAGCTAATTACATGGACAACTGGAAGTGCACCGGGATCCTTAGAGGAGACGGCAGCCCAGTGAACGGCTCTGGACACGCTGCGGCTCTGAGCGCGGTGGGCGTCCCTGGAGCCGCTCAGATGCTTGTTGGGGCCACTTCTGCTGGCAGGTATGTGACAGTGCTGTGATGTAGGGATGAGAAGTAAGGGTGCGCTCAAGCCATTTTGGAAAAATTGTCTTTAAGAGTTGAATGGCACCCTCAAATTGATAATTGTGAGTGGGAAGCTCTGGATTTGATATGAGACCTAAGTTTCAGTGACAGACACTGAGGATGCATCGTCTGTAGTTGACAAAGTTTTTGAAATATGCAAAATGAAATCAAATATGATGGTATTGTACAATTATGATTGAATTCAGAATGATTCGGTTTACAGCACCTTCATAAACTGAATGAAAACATAAAACAGATACACATTTTTTATTAATCATTTTGTAGTTAAATGTGTATATATATATATATTTTTTTTGTAGAGAAGGTACATTGCTCCACAGTGATTTGAATGCAACTGCTGTCGTAATCACAACTTCCCAACTCTTAAATGAACTTCTCAGGAGGATTTCAATGCAGTATATGACCCTCGATTATAGTTGTTTTTGAGGTAACACTTTAGAATAGGGAACACTATTCACTATTAACTAGTTGCTCGTTATCATGCATATTGACTATTTTTAGTATTTATAAAGCACATATTAATGCATGACCATAATCTAGATCACTTCAAACCTAATCAAAATACCTAAACATAACTACAACTACCTTATTTGCTATCAGTAAGCAGCAAATTAGGAGTTTATTGAGGGAAAGCTCTTTTAATAATAGTGAAAATGTGTTCCCTAATCTGAAGTGTTAGCATTTTTGCTTGAAATTCAAATACTAAACAGTTTGCATATTAAGTAACCATATGATATTGGATAGAATTTGGATAAATATGAATAGGTCTGGTATAATCTTTACATTTTTAAATAAAACTGCAAAAAAAAATAATTATTAAAAAAATTATGTATGATTTTTTTGGGGGGGGAACTGACGAAGCAGGTTTCATAACTACAACTACCTTATTTGCTATCAGTAAGCAGCAAATTAGGAGTTCATTGAGGGAAAGCTCTTTTAATAATAGTGAAAATGTGTTCCCTAATCTGAAGTGTTAGCATTTTTGCTTGAAATTCAAATACTAAACAGTTTGCATATTAAGTAACCATATGATATTGGATAGAATTTGGATAAATATGAATAGGTCTGGTATAATCTTTACATTTTTAAATAAAACTGCAAAAAAAAATAATTATTAAAAAAATTATGTATGATTTTTTTGGGGGGGAACTGACAGAAGCAGTTTTAAAAAAAATATATAATTTTTTTTTTTACATTTGTCTGCATTTGCATTTTCAGGTCTGTGGTTTATACATAAATATGTCTTATTTTTAACAGAAAAAAAGCTCAGCTGATGCCAGGCTAACAGCATAACGAGCTGATTGGCTGTTTGCTGCATGCACAGGATTGGACCGAGACCTCATTGACCCTCCCCTGCACAGTGTGACACCTGAACACTCGTCTAGCTACTAATCCGACAGAAGCGTGTGCTGACTGCACGATCGGTTGTGTGGCTGTTAGAGGAACTGTGCCTCTGTGTGTGTGTGTGTGTGTGTGTGTTGTGTTCAGTAGTACTTACCTGACAATGAGCATTTTTTTTGTATTATTGAACAAATGACACTAAACTTGATTCCCATCAATACTGACATACTTATTAATTGTTGTGATATGATGCAGTATTACTCATTTGAATACATTTAGGTAATTTTTCACGAGTTTCAAACATTATTGCCTGCACTTGTCAGCATTTGTAGATGCATTTAAAGGAACAGTGCACCAAAAATCTAAATTATATCGTTTACTCGCCTTCAAGAGTTCCAGAGTTTGTTTTTCTGTGAAGCACAAAAGGAGATGTTTTAAACCCCCTCATTTATCAAAAACCTATTTGCATTTGGAGCAACTTGAAGGTGGGTAAATTTGGCAACTTTGGTTTCTGGGTGAACTATTCTTTTAACTTTGATTCCCAGAGAACACCACATATTTGTGCTGTTATTTTGAAGCTGCTGGCATGTGTTGTGTTGTGTGGACAGTAGAGGGAGACAGTATCATTCAGCCCAGTTTTGCCCAAATTGCTCTGTCTCCAAATGCCCCCTTGGAATAACTAACACATTACATTGAATTCATTAGACTAACTGAATTACCAGATTTCAGTAACTCTTCTATGATGTAGGCACAGATTGTTTTAAGCTTTTTGCTTGGCTAAATCCTAGTAGTCAATAATGAAACATTTGACATGCCAAACTATATCTTTCTGGGTTAATGAACTATCACCAAAAGTTTGTCAAAATTCAGGATTTTGGTGCATGAATAATGAACCATAAATCAAAGGCTGGAACCCGATCATCGATGCCATATATATTGGGGATCTTGAGATGCTTGTTCTCCTTCATGACAGGAGCTCAGCACATTCTTTATAGTGGTGCCACTTGAAATGGGAATTCAAAAGGAGAAAATCTAAGCAGATTTAGAAATGAATGCAACTTTTATGAGTGTATTTTTTCTAAAATAAAGTTTGTTTTTCAGTTCTGAGTTATGTAATAAAAACCTCGCTGAGGTTTGTCTGAATTGTGTTTGTTCTCATTCAAGGAGACCTTGCAAGAGAAATGTGTTGGTCTGAAAAGACATTCAAAATAAAACCTTAGCCTTTTTGTAATGTTACCGTGAACAAAATCCTGATTCAGTCCCACTCAGGTCTTGACCCCTATAAATTATACTGTATACACTGAGAAATGAATCTCTTACTTACATCGTACATCTGCGCTTTGTTGTTTATGATGAGAGAATTCGCAAGAGTCCGGAATTCAGTCAGCGAACGCGCGCACACTCAACAAAACTGATCTGTTTCAATGATGACTCATCTGAACGCCTCTGATTGGCCATACACTGTATACACTGAGAAATGAATCTCTTACTTACATCGTACATCTGCGCTTTGTTGTTTATGATGAGAGAATTCGCAAGAGTCCGGAATTCAGTCAGCGAACGCGCGCACACTCAACAAAACTGATCTGTTTCAACGATGACTCATCTGAACGCCTCTGATTGGCCATTGCATTCCTAAGCTCAACAGAATTGTGTGTGATTGGTTCAAATGCGCAACACTGTAAAAACGCCTAAAGTGAAATATGGTGCAACATGAGCAGATCCTAATTTAGTGCCGCAATAGACACTGTCTATTCATATTCAATTTGTTAGCAACAGATGTAATAGATTTAATTTATTTGTGCAGGGGCATTTTTGTCCAATTTAGTGCCATTTTTGCCCCAAGTCCCCGTGGCCAGGGGAAGGGTAAATCTCCTTTTTCATATGCGTTTTTCCGTTTTTTTTCCCGTATTCGTCATCCTTTCCTATCAAAATGCTTGCTACGGATGCGAAAACACAGAAAATCGAACCTGGTCCGAATTTTTTTTATGACGGACGAAAGTTTCGGAGGCAGTGTGTAAACGTGATTGACACAACGTGAGGTCGTATTTATTTTTCAATGTGCGCAAATTTCGGACGACAAATTTGGACTCAGTGTGCAGAGACCTTTAGCCTTCCCCAGCCTTACACACGCTCCGCCTATGGCTGTTGATTGACTTTTCATTAGGGATGGGCGTATCGATTCGAAGTATCGATATATCGATACTGACGCGAGTATCGAAAGTATCGATACTCAAACTAAAAATATCGATACTAAGGTGTTTTATTTACCAGTGATTTTGTTTAACAAAAAAATAATAATGCGTACAATATGCATTGAAGTGGACGAATAACCTTTGTTAGCGAGCAATTGTGTAGGATAGAACTATTTTCCTGCTCATCTGAACACGCAAATGTTGGAAGACAGAACCAATCAATCACACAGAGCATTCACTCACTTCTGACAGTGCATTCAGGGCTGCGTTTCCCAAAAGTATCATAAGAAAGCATTAAAGTTTTGGGAACGGCAGCCCTGAACAATGCTTATCAGAGGACAGAAGGACAGAGTTATTTCACAATAAACAAACTGAAATTGTAGCCTACATAGTTTGTGCAGTTACAGTTATTTAAATTGAAAGTTGAAAGATAATATTGATCTATTCTGTAATGTTAATAGAAATCATACAGTATAAAAAGGTTGCATTTTATGCATGCAACAGCCGGTCACTGGCAGTCCCTTATGAAAATGAACCATGGTTTTACTAAAGTGACCGTAGTTCAACTGGAGTATTAGTAGATTTGAATCATGTGTAAACAAAAAACATATTTGAACCATGTGTTGACAAAAATATAATCTAATACGTTACAATTAAGGCGTATTGAATGTTAAAATGCATTTTAAACA
>NW_015506262.1:319916-321472 GCF_001515645.1 Sinocyclocheilus grahami | reverse complement strand
CGAAGTATCGATATATCGATACTGACGCGAGTATCGAAAGTATCGATACTCAAACTAAAAATATCGATACTAAGGTGTTTTATTTACCAGTGATTTTGTTTAACAAAAAAATAATAATGCGTACAATATGCATTGAAGTGGACGAATAACCTTTGTTAGCGAGCAATTGTGTAGGATAGAACTATTTTCCTGCTCATCTGAACACGCAAATGTTGGAAGACAGAACCAATCAATCACACAGAGCATTCACTCACTTCTGACAGTGCATTCAGGGCTGCGTTTCCCAAAAGTATCATAAGAAAGCATTAAAGTTTTGGGAACGGCAGCCCTGAACAATGCTTATCAGAGGACAGAAGGACAGAGTTATTTCACAATAAACAAACTGAAATTGTAGCCTACATAGTTTGTGCAGTTACAGTTATTTAAATTGAAAGTTGAAAGATAATATTGATCTATTCTGTAATGTTAATAGAAATCATACAGTATAAAAAGGTTGCATTTTATGCATGCAACAGCCGGTCACTGGCAGTCCCTTATGAAAATGAACCATGGTTTTACTAAAGTGACCGTAGTTCAACTGGAGTATTAGTAGATTTGAATCATGTGTAAACAAAAAACATATTTGAACCATGTGTAAACAAAAATATAACCTAATACGTTACAATTAAGGCGTATTGAATGTTAAAATGCATTTTAAACAAAGTTAAGCGCTTATCATTACCCATTTTACTCTTAGTAATTTAATAATTTAATACATTTCATAATTTAAAAGTTTAGTGCAGAAGTATCGAATCAATATCGACGATACTGCCTTGAAAAATATCGGTATCGTATCGAAAACAAAATAAGTGGTATCGCCCATCCCTACTTTTCATTGCACTGAAACCGAAGCATTCCTTTAACATTCCTCCTGTTACCTTGTGCTCAGCCTTTATTTGTTTCCTAGTTTTTCCTCACTGTCCATTTTTCCATCATCTCTCTGTGTGTTGGTGGTGTGTCTCATTTGTGTTTGTTCGGCTCCGTTCCTCCAGGTACTTCTTCCCTCATTTGGACTCCCCCAGAGCGGGATCTCGCCTGGCCCACCTCCTGCCTCCCCCCTCTCTCATCGAGCAAATGTATGAGCCTGATCCGTCCCACGCTCCTCAGATACTTCAGCGACACACGGCCAGCGAGCATGACTGAGTGAATGAACATCACACTAATCGGCTTTTTTATGGTTCTTCACATTTGGTGTGTATAATTTGTGTCATCAAATGTGTTCGCTTTTTTGGTTATTTAATTTTCTTTATTAACATTATCAAAATGGTCTTTGTTATGTCCAGATCATAGTTTACTCTAAAAAATAAATTATGATAAATTACTATTTAACTATTTTTGTGATTGATTTACTGCTATATTTATTTCAAGTATTAGGGAGAATCAATAAATTAAGAATAATTTATTGCTATTACATAAATAATATGTAATTATGTAATCAATAAAAAAGTAACTGTCTGATTACGAGTATTTTAAAATTTAATTTAATCAAACAAGTATATATATATATATATATATAT
>NW_015506262.1:309808-319694 GCF_001515645.1 Sinocyclocheilus grahami | reverse complement strand
ATATATATATATATATATATATATATATATATATATATATATTATTTTCTTTGGCCAAATTAGATGACCAAACCAAGGCAAAAAGAAGAAGAAGTTCCGGTCAGATCAAACACTTTGAGTCAAAGTAGTTGTGGGCTGATTTTTTTCTCCTCTGTGTCTGTGGCAGATGTAAGTGATCAGGGCTTTGGCCCTCAGGCTGCTGAGAGTGTGTTAATCAGGAGAACATACAGAATCATGGCCTAATTACACACCTGCCAACCCTGTGGCCATGTCTGAATTGGGCTGGCATGGACTCTCTCAAACAGAACCACACAGTAATGGCAAACACACTTGTTAAATCCTTGCCAGAGGGTTCAGGCTCTTTTTGGTAAATGACTCTTTTAAGAGGGTGAAATGACACAAGCCCTCCTCTCACATTAGCACCTCCTTCTCCACTAGCCCCACGCCTTCCTGCTGCTGTCTCATCCCTCCACACACACACACACTCTATCTATCTATCTATCTATCTATCTATCTATCTATCTATCTACCTACATACCTACCTATCTACCATCTATCTATCTATATATCTATCTATATATCTATCTATCATTACGTTGTTCTATCTATCTATCTATCTATCTATCTATCTATCTATCTATCTATCTATCTATCTATCTATCTCTCTCTCTCTCTCTCTCTCTCTGATGGGACGCTGCTGGGGAGGTATGTCTGAGCGCTCGCTGGCACTCCTGTCCTGCAGGTGTCGCTGCAGTGTGTAGTAGATAACTCACAGAGCGAGACAGAGGGCTGGACTGACTGGAACACAACGGGAGCTTGTGCTCTGCTGAGTTTTGGCGATGAGAGTGAGACAGTCAGTCTAGACGCTCTTGACAGCCTCGTCTGGAGGAGAGACACTTCCCTCTGCGGCTCTGTCCCCGTCACGACGACACATTACAAGCGTAAGCCATTTCTATCTATCATACGAAGTTATTTTATGACGGCCGAGAGTGGTTCGAGACCGTAAATGTGCTGCATTTCTGCAAGGAAAGAGCTATTGAAGTTGTTGCAGAGAGTCGCAATGGAAAAGATACTATGCGCGTTCACGCTCTTAAAGGGACAGTAGCTAATTAATCAATGCTGCGTAAATGCTCGGCTTGCACGACTGCGGCGTTCTTGCACTGAAGAAGCGTTAAATAACGGAGATGTGCGCCTATAGAAAAACTTTTTTGTCTCAAATCAAGAACATTTCCTTTTTGTTTGCTGCAAAGACAGGACTTTGGTAACCTTGTCTGTTTAAAAGTTTCTGTACAGAAGGCAAACAGTATGTATTTAGAAATATAAGCTTTTTGTGACAGTTTTTTCAGTTTTTAGTATGCAATAGAAATACCAGGATGCTGTCTCTGCATTATTTTTGTAATTTTGTTCTGAGAGAGGCAATATGGCTCTGGTATTTATGCACTTAAATGCAGTGTTATGAATGTTATGCGACAAAAAATACTGACATGCACACAAAATAAGATAAAACCTGAAGCTTTGCTTTCAAAATGTTTTTGGATCTTGCAGGGCTGTCTCTTTGGCATGTAATGGAGCTCTTACACTGTTGTTCCCTTATAGGCGTACATAACAAGCCCAGAAGACTCATAAATCATCATGTCTGAGAGAGAGAGGTGAATCAGAGACCATGGCTGCAATCTCTTTCTCTCAGTCTCACACAGATGCATAAATCAGCCCCTGCTGGTACCTTCAAATGTGGCTTGACAGTAATTCTTAGAAAAACTTCCTCTGTCTCTTTCCTGGGGTCATTTTGAATGGCTGAAGTAACATAAAGTGTCATTATGCAGAGCTCCGGGCCCCAGATTCCCTCATTTGTTCCTGGTGACGCACACAGACAAGCACCATAGAGTGCATTAGCACCCACCCACTTTTTCAACGGCTTTAGTTCCGGAAGTATTTTTTCCCCATTCATTTTTCTCATAGGGATATTTAAAAAGCCTTTGTTAAAGCGTTATAAGCCATGAGCAAAACCAACCAGATACGAGGTGAATCACAACATTACAAACTTTTATTTGTAAAAGTAAATTAAATGAAAACATGGACAAAAACATGGACAAAAAGATGAAGATACAAGACTATGTACTTACGGCTTTAATGAGGGAAAGAACTACAATCCCACGAACCATTGCAAATGACATAATTGGATAAAAAACAATGGTGAAATATAAAACTATTAATTTAAAGTCGATTATGTCTTAGATTATATTCAGAAACTGTATATTTTGAGTTTACTGCAAATTATATACATACAAATATTTAGGTATTTTGTAGGGAAAATTACTCAGTGGCTGCAATTATGTTATTTGCTTGCCCCAGCTCTCTGATTGGTGGAAATGTCTGTACAGCATCATGGGTAATGTAGTTTTTCACCACAAGCTCTGCTGTTAAACAAGATTGTTTAGCCTCAGCGAATTGATAGCCTCAGCAAAACCATATACCATTGATTAACTATCTCCTAGCTCACAACAAGTCTGTCTGTAAAGGTTTATCGGCGTATGCTATTCTGTGTCAGCTGCGTCATGCGGATACGTTGTTTTTATTCAAATCAAAGCGTATACAGTGTAGAAAATGTGACGCAGCTGACACAGAATAGCATAAGCTGTTTACATTCAGTGGATATTCTCCAAAATGGCACCAGGGTGACGCAGAGGAGACGAATTGTTGAATAAAGTCATTTTTTTTGTTTTATTTGCATACAAAAAGTATTCTCGTAGCTTCGTAAAATTACGGTTGAACCCCTGATGTCACATGGATTATTTTACCAATCTCCTTGCTACGTTTCTGGACCTTGATCGTGGTAATTACATTGCTGTCTATGGGAGGGTCAGAGAGCTCTCAGAATTCATCAAAAATATCTTAATTCGTGTTCCGAAGATGAACGAATGTCTTACGGGTTTGGAACAACATGAGGGTGAGTAATTAATGACAGAATTTTCATTTTTGGGTGAACTAACCCTTTAATTCTGCAGATTTTCACTCAAAATTGGCAAATAAATTCTGAAAAAACCAAAAAATTCCACAGATTCCCTCTTGGCCTGTGCATGAGCAAAGCCTGATCAGATCCTGCTGCTAACGCTTCACTTCTGCACAGATACAACTCTTATTAGAACGATAGTGCTGAGAGGAAATGAAAATAAAGTTGTCCTCCCTGAAGGTTTTTATTTTTTGACCTGTCTGAAGTTGGCCCTGCTGTTTATGCTGGATGCTGCAGTTTTTGGTGTTCGCTTTTGCATTCTTTTATTTTTACATCGCAGTGTTTTGACTTTATATTGTTAAATTCAAACAGCCATTTTAACACTGAAAAACAGTTGATAAAAAAATGCAGTCCAACTTGAAGCAAATATTACAGTAATCTTTTGAATCCTACCACAAATATGTTGATAGCACGACTCACTCCTTCAGTATATTTATGGAGTTCATTCATGCATAGTGTATGTACTGATACAGATATAATACAGCTGCTGGTTTACTTGTAGCAGGATTTTCTTTTTAATTGCTTGTTGAAGATGCTATGAAGTACTATTTTCTTTCTACTCTTGATGTCTTTAGTTTTGAAACAGAAAAATGTGGCGGAACATTGAAGGGCTTATTCTTTTTCTTTTTTCACCACTGCCTGTGCCTGGCAAATGCAATGTGTTTGACTTGACTTTCTGTTAATGAGTAATTACAGTCGTCATTTTTTTTACATTTCTTTTGTTTTGACTCGTCAGCTTATTAGACTGCCAGAAGTTACAAAATTTGTACTCCAAATTAATTGTAAGTTAGGCGATTTCAGAGAGGCTAGCAATAGCAAGCTAGCTTTGAAAGCATAAGATCCCACCCTCCCTGCAAATCACTCTCCGAAGCCACGCCTCCTCCAGAACACATGACCGCGCACAGGCAGAGCAGAGGCTAACCAGCGACACGATGAGAGACGGCGTTGGTGGAGGATTGAATGCAACGCTGTCAGATTATCTCATGTCTTATTCACCGGTGAGAAAACATTACAGTACAAAGCGCAGAATATTACAATAATAGGTCTGCAATAGATTAATGGAACGCAGTGATGATGGATATGTGTGAACAGGGTGCGCGGAGGTTTGCAAATACCTACCATATGAATGGACGGACATTTTATGCTCCTACACCTTCCACAGACCATATAAATACATTTAGAGCACTTAACTTAGTGATTGCTATCGGGATGTGAATAGACTTTCAACCAGCGTAACAAAAAAATGTTTTTGAACCAAATCGTCTACCCTGCCTTTAATGTAAAACTGCAAAATAAGCTTTTTTATTTTCAAGATAATAACTACATGTTGCGTACTACTGTTTGAAACATAATAAATTATGTTTTTGACCCTCGAAAACTTTGAGACTTTGGAAAACGCTGCAGACCCCGTTTTAAGTTTGAAAACTCGAGGGTGTAAACGGACCAAAACGGAGACTTTTGGAAACGATGGCGTGGCTGCCAACATTCGCTCTGCATATCCTTGACGACTGTGTAAGCAATAACATCATGCTCATTGTTGTACCTGCATGAATGGTCATGTGACATGCGTTTTTTCGGTTGTGTAGTGTAGATGGAGATCGTTTCTGAAACGCAGTGAAATCGCCAGTGTAGACAAGGATCATTTTCATTTTAATTTCATTTTAAAACAAAAACGCACTAGTGTAAACAGGGCCTCACTAAATAGTGTTTCACATTGAACAGCCCATTATTTGCTATTTCTAGTCACAGGGAAGAAGTATTAAGAGGGCATTTTTATTCTAGAGAGCATCTCATTGGAGAACAATTTGTTTATTCAGTTTGTCCCCGAATAGAAGATGATGATGATTTGTTTAATGTTCTAGAAGAGAACGACTGTAAATTTTAAGTATGCACATATGCTTAATGCCTGCATACATTTTGGAGTGCACTAGCGTATAGAGTAGATGTCTACAAAGCTAACAGACTTGTACTAAAAGCTACAAAGCTTCACTTTTGATTTCATGGGGTGTAATGTATCGAGCAGAGCCAACAAACAGGGCTTATTGTGACTCATTCGCATGCTTTCCATCAACAATCACTACATCATAATACATGTCATATATAAATCTTCACTCCTGTGGTGCTGGAGCGTATGGGAACAGGCCTGTTAGCAACAAGCCATCTATGTACTTGTTCCTAAGGTTGGGAGACTGATTAGGGACCAACAGGCTGCTGTTTTCCGTCTCCTTTCTTCTCGAACTTTATTTTTAGCCATTTCAGGCACCCTTCCCAGTCCACCCAGGGAGCCTCTCTCTGTTCTAGCTCAGGCTAAGGCTACTCCAAATTCACCGGGTTTTAGCGTCTACGGCGAGGAAGAGAGAAAGGGCCTTTCTGTCATTCTGCAGGTTTCTCTTAGCTGCCTTTGAAGAAGCTCAGTTTTATTCATGTATGCTCCATAAATATTGATCAGAGTCCTGGTTCAACGCATCTTTTTGCTTTGAAGGCTTATTGATGGATTAGTTTCGTGCAGGAATAATTCATCGGGCAGGAAGAGGGAGCGTTAGGGACAGCGCTTGATTTCGAAGTCTTTATTCTAGGCCTGAATCAAGCCTGTGAGGATGCACAACACTGGAAACAATGCCAAACTCTTTCGTCTTTAACCTGAATATTTTGAGGAAAATAATTCAGGACTTTAACTGGACAGAACTGCACCAGCAGCGCAGTTTACAGCGGTTATATTAATATCCCATGATCTGTTTATCACAGAATTTACTTTAGCAGCCAGTAAACAAAACAAAAATGGCCCGATGTCAATCACACATACAAAATACAGAGCTAGAGAAAGATCAGAATAAAATATTAGATGTTGAGAGTGTTGATGCATATCCAGCCATTGCTTGCCTACATATTTATTCATGGAGATTAAATCCTGCTCTCTCTCTTGCGGCTGTTGAAGTATAGTCTATCCTCAGCCGTGTCTCCAATGCCTTCCAGTTGAATGGCTCTTAAACCAGAATCATTAAATTCGTACACATCCCATTGCCACTTTTCTCAGTTCCCCATTGAAGAGGACCTGGGAACATTGACTGTGTCCCAATATTCATTCTAATACTAAGTATAGCATATCATAAAATTGCATCTTAATGTCTTTGCAAGCTTTTTAGCATCTATTTAGCTTCTAGCCAAATACATTACCTGAAAATACATCGTAACTTTTAGGTTTAAAAACTGCTAAGAGCAGCTTCAGTCTTGCATTCTAGGAAAAATATTAAATAAAACATTTCCTTTTTCATTGCTCATGTGGATTTGGATAAAATTGGCTAAAAAAAGGTTGGACAGTTTGAAAATGCCCACCATTCAGGCACATTTGAAACCATTTTTAACATACTACAATTTGTAACTCAACATCTGTTATTAGGGATGGGTCAAGATTGTTAGCTAGTCATCAAATAATCAAATTGTTGACTGGCGAGGTTGACTAGTTTGTTGTAGATTCATTACGATTTGAAAAAGATTTATTTTTAGTGCAAGTATCAAGTCATAGTCATAGTTTTATTTAACAGCAGCAGCTCTGGGCATGTGGCCAAACATGTGAATCTTATTGGTTGGCCAAATTTCTTGCAGTGCGATGAGAAAGAGATTCACCATCTCTCAGTAAAAAAAAGGGTTGCATTGGTGGCTTGAGAATGCTTGTGTCGGCCTGCATATTAAAAATGAAAATGTTCATTACACCTGATTTTCACACCGAATATTTGTCTTGGTGTGAATAGACCTTAAGACTGACTAGCTGATAGTGCATTTTCAAATATGAAGCTTTGCTATGTGAGGATGGTTGACTAGTGGTTGACCAACCAACTAGCAGATTAATTTGAGGCTGAATTGTCTAGAATATTTTATAAGTTTTATCTTTAATACTTTTACCGGCTGTGCTTTAAAGGAGATGATTTGGGAGATTAACGCTAACCTTTCTGAGATTTTAGCATGCTGAGCTATTAGACTGTCTCTCTCTTAGAAGTTCTGTCTTTAAATTCATCCCAAGGCCACAAACATCAAAGTAGAGCTTTTGTCACAAATCCACCGCCATCAACAATACATTTCAAGACAATTACTGTCAGCTGGAAGCAATGTTTCTGATATTATAATCCATAGATCTCAGTTTTTTGTGTTAACTATGGTAGTTTTGAGCACTAAACAGTTATAATTGTTAGCTAGGTTGCCTATAATTTTTTTCAAAAATCTGTCAGTAGTTACCTTATTGAACTTTTGCGCATTCTTGGATTCAGTCTGCACATTTAAAAAAAAATGTTGGTCTGTGCAAACCCAGCAGACTGATTCACCATGGTTCCCTCAAGATTTTTTATGGGTATTTATAATGGGGGTTTTCAACTTACGAGTAAAAGGTCTGTAAATATAACTTGACAATACTTTGACGTTTTGCTCTACAGCATGAACTACATATAGCCATGCTAAAAACACAAATTTTGTAGATGTATGTTTGTAATAAGTGACTACATACGTTTGGGTTGTGAGTGTGTGCAGTTTACATTGTCCAACAAAATGTCAGGTATTTACGAGTTAGGTTTACCACAGACCTTATTTTACTCATGAACTTAACCTTACATAACCTGACCTTACTCAACTCACTTTAGTTGGTTACAGTTAGTTACAGACAGTGGTGGATGAAGTACCTGAAACCACACTTAAGTAAAAGTATAGATATCTTACCAGAAAATGACTTTGGTAGAAGTCACCGTTTAGAATATTATTTGAGTTAAAGTATGTGATATTTATTGTACTTAAGTATGAAAAGTATATTTTTAATGTTAAATGTTCTTAAGTATTGAAAGTGAGTCAAAACAGTGCTGTGATATTTTTTTTGGAACTATTTTCGTTGGCAAAATTGAGCATAAACAATAATGTGTCTAAAATATAAGTCACTTAAACAAAATGTCAGGTATTTACGAGTTAGGTTTACCACAGACCTTATTTTACTCATGAACTTAACCTTACATAACCTGACCTTACTCAACTCACTTTAGTTGGTTACAGTTAGTTACAGACAGTGGTGGATGAAGTACCTGAAACCACACTTAAGTAAAAGTATAGATATCTTACCAGAAAATGACTTTGGTAGAAGTCACCGTTTAGAATATTATTTGAGTTAAAGTATGTGATATTTATTGTACTTAAGTATGAAAAGTATATTTTTAATGTTAAATGTTCTTAAGTATTGAAAGTATTGAAAGTGAGTCAAAACAGTGCTGTGATATTTTTTTTGGAACTATTTTCGTTGGCAAAATTGAGCAAAAACAATAATGTGTCTAAAATATAAGTCACTTAATGCTAACTTTATTAAACCTGTATAAAATCAATATTACATTTGTTATGCTGATATCTGGAGAAAAAATGGCACTCTTAGTGTGATATAGATTATCTATATTAAATTATATAAATATAAAAGACATACGGAGGCATTTTTGCCACCTGCAATTTAGAATGCCTTGAATTTTGATGATTCTAAATGCATTTTAATAGACCAAATCACACAGTGTATGCGTGCACTCTCTGTGTGTGTTTTTGTGATATACTCAATAATGTCAGATCACACATCGTTAAAACCACACTTACCATATTATCGCAGATGATATACCGTATATCGCACACCCCAGCCCTGACTTGAGTGGAAAATTAAATCAACTGCTTTATGCGAGAACTTGAGCAAAGGTGATTTTTAGGAGTCTTGCAACTTGTAAGCGCCAGACCACTGATTCGTCAAACCTGCTTTATTGCAATCTGTGTTCTTCCAACTATATTTTGTAGTAAGTAAAGAATATGCTTCGAGGAAATGTACACATATTTAAATATTGTTATAGTCCTGTCTTGTTTTTGCCATCTTTTGTTTAAGGACTCTTAAAGGGTTAGTTCACTCAAAAATGAAAATTAGCCCATAATTTACTCACCCTCAAGTCATCCTAGGTGTATATGACTTTCTTCTTTCAGATGAATCTAGTTGGAGTTATATAAAAAATTGTCTTTGATCTTTCAAGCTGTTTCATGGCACTCAGCGGGTGTTGCATGCTTCAGTCCAAAAGAAGTGAAATAAAAAGCGCCCATCCATAATCTGGCTTAAAGGGTTAGTTCACCCAAAAATGAAAATTAGGCTGCGTTTTACTCACCCCCAAGGCATCCTAGGTGTATATGACTTTCTTCTTTCAGACGAATCCAGTCGGAGTTATATAAAAAATTGTCTTTGATCTTTCAAGCTCTATCATTTCAGTGAGCGGGTGTTGCATTGCTTCAGTCCAAAATACCTGAAATAAAAAGCGCCCTTCCAAAAACCAGTCTCACACGGCTCCGGGGGGTGAACAAAGGCCTTCTGTAGCGAATCGATGCGTTTTTGTAAGAAAAATATCCATATTCAAAATGCAGTAATCACGTTAATGTAGCTTGCTCTCACTTTTGTATACGGAAGCAGCAGTGCCTCACACGGCTCCGGGGGGTGAACAAAGTCCTTCTGTAGCGAATCGATGCGTTTTTGTAAGAAAAATATCCACATTCAAAACGTAATAATCACTTTAATGTAGCTTGCGTTTACTGTTGTACACTGGAAGCAGTTCCGGCCGGATGATGTATGGAGGTCGGCTTTGCGCATGCGGTGCTCAGAAGTGACGCACGCGGAAGCGCAGGGGAGAGATCAAAACAAAACAACGGTCACTAATTAGAAGTACAAAACGAGGATTTGTAAAGAAGAATGTCGGAGGATTTCGATATAAGCCAAGAGGAGACTGGTTTTCCTTTGCTAAAGTAAGGAAACTTTGCTTCCTTTGCTCCTGTAAACAAACGTTGGTTTTCACGAGACTCAACGGCGCATGCGCAACGCTGAACTCATACGCCATC
>NW_015506262.1:272119-307992 GCF_001515645.1 Sinocyclocheilus grahami | reverse complement strand
GGCCTTCTGTAGCGAATCGATGCGTTTTTGTAAGAAAAATATCCATATTCAAAATGCAGTAATCACGTTAATGTAGCTTGCTCTCACTTTTGTATACGGAAGCAGCTCTGGGCGGATGACGTATGGAGGTCGGCTTTGCGCATGCGCCGCTCTGAAGTGACGAACGCGGAAACGCAGCGGAGAGATCAAAACAAAACAACAGTCACTGTACAACAGTCATTTGTACTAATTAGCAGTACAAAACGAGGATTTGTAAAGAAGAATGTCGGAGGATTTCGATATAAGCCAAGAGGAGACTGGTTTTCCTTTGCTAAAGTAAGGAAACTTTGCTTCCTTTGCTCCTGTAAACAAACGTTGGTTTTCACGAGACTCAACGGCGCATGCGCAACGCTGAACTCATACGTCATCCGCCCGGAGCTGCTTCCGTGTACAACAGTGAGCGCAAGCTACATTAAAGTGATTATTATGTTTTGAATATGGATATTTTTCTTACAAAAATGCATCGATTCGCTACAGAAGGCCTTTGTTCACCCCCCGGAGCCGTGTGAGACACTTTTCTTTTATGGATGGACGGTTTTTATTTCACTTGTTTTGGACTGAAGCAATGCAACACCCACTGAGTGCCATGAAACAGCTTGAAACATCAAATATAATTTTTTTATATAACTCCGACTGGATTCGTCTGAAAGAAGAAAGTCATATGCACATAGGATGACTTGAGGGTGAGTAATTTATGGGCTAATTTTCATTTTTGGGTGAACTAACCTTTTAAGCTGTTTCTGTTTTGGTTTCCTGTGTTTAGTTCCTGTTTTCCCCCATTCCCTGTGCTGTCTGGTTTGCTCCCTTATCTGTTTCTATGGCAATTTATTAGCTCCACCCCTTGTTAATCTTGTTACCCTGTGCATTAATACCCCTGTGTTTCAGTCTTTGTTTGCCGGTCGTTGTTTTACTTAATGTAAACTGTTGTATGTTTGTTGCTTTGCCTGGATTTCTCTGCCATGTTTTTGCCTTGTTTGGATTCTTTTATTATTTTTGTTAATATATTGTGCTGCATTTAGATCGTCACCTCTTACCTCAAGCGTGACGAATATAAAAACTCAAGCAAAGTACAGAACTGTAACAAAGTATTATTTACATTGTCATTTAGCATTACAAATGATTGTTTATTACTTTGTTACATTACACCACTGGTCACAGAAACCTTTTCGATCACCCACACAAACACAGAGTACAAACACTCCAAACCCTGTGTGTCTGGTGAGCGAGTGAGCCAGACTAGGCCTGTTATTTGATAGCCGTGGTGTGATGAGTCTAGATGACTTTGCTGATCCATGCAGACATCACTCAGCCAGCTGTGGCAGCGCAGCGTTCATCAGCTGACCCGTGATCAGTCGTGAATGTTGGTGCTATGGCAAAGATTGGGGTCACGGATCCTGATTACAGATCAGGAATGAGATGAGGCTTGTACGTGGGCTTTGATTGCTTGATGGCGAAACCTGGCAACAGATGCCACAAAACCACATTGAGTCATCGTGATCGGCTCCTTCCACCAGCTTCAGACTCATGTATGGTCATTTGTGCCGCTGCCACCTAACATGCCCATAAGTGGCGAGGCAGACTGCTCCTCGCCTGTAGCCTGCCCACATCTCTCTCTCTCTCTCTGTCTCCCTCCCCCTCTTCTCTTCCTGGCCTGAGGAGAGAGAGCCAAGAGAAGCCTGCATTCCTACAGCATAGCAGGAAATCTTCCTGACACAGGCGGGGAATGCATGACGTCTGTCTCCGACCGCGTGGTCAAACTGCTCTCGGGGCAGCACTCTCGCCATGGCTTGTGTTTGGACAAACTCTGTTGGCCTGAAGGGGACGGTCTCGCAGTAGAGTGCATGACACTCTATTAAAGGGGTCGTATTATGCTTTTTCACAATTTTAGTCCTCTCTCTCTCTCTCTCTGTCTCCCTCCCCCTCTTCTCTTCCTGGCCTGAGGAGAGAGAGCCAAGAGAAGCCTGCATTCCTACAGCATAGCAGGAAATCTTCCTGACACAGGCGGGGAATGCATGACGTCTGTCTCCGACCGCGTGGTCAAACTGCTCTCGGGGCAGCACTCTCGCCATGGCTTGTGTTTGGACAAACTCTGTTGGCCTGAAGGGGACGGTCTCGCAGTAGAGTGCATGACACTCTATTAAAGGGGTCGTATTATGCTTTTTCACAATTTTAGTCAGTGTGTATGTTTGGGCATAAAAAAAGATCTACAAAGTTACAAATCTCAAAGTCTACTCCAAAGGGAGATATTCCATTAAAAAAAAAAAATCCCTTTTCAAGAACTACAACGAATGGCTCTTTTGGACTACAGCGTTGTTTTCCGGGGTTTGTGATGTCACAAAGCGGTCCATTAGAATATAATTAAAATAATTCCCACCTACGGAAATTCGAATGGTTGGGGGGTGGGGAGGGGCAAGGTCGTGGTTAGAACGCTTGGTTGAGTGAGTGCATCAGACAAGACGACAACGACGAAGTGCTGCTGCAGAGTTAGTGCATCAGAGAAAACCAAGAAGAAGAAGAGCTGCTGTAAGTTTTCACCGTGTCCGTCCATATCCGTGCGGGCAAAGGTTCTGCACGATCCTCTTGCTCAATATTCTCAGAGTCTGAATCTGGCTTAAATTGATATGGCAATATTGACGCCATCCTTAACCGGAGCAGACGGAATCTGCTGCTTTGGCAAGGGGCGGAGCAGTACTGAAACGCCGTCTAAATGCTGCAGAGTTAGTGCATCAGAGAAAACCAAGAAGAAGAAGAGCTGCTGTAAGTTTTCACCGTGTCCGTCCATATCCGTGCGGGCAAAGGTTCTGCACGATCCTCTTGCTCAATATTCTCAGAGTCTGAATCTGGCTTAAATTGATATGGCAATATTGACGCCATCCTTAACCAGAGCAGACGGAATCTGCTGCTTTGGCAAGGGGCGGAGCAGTACTGAAACGCCGTCTAAACTGTTCGCCAATCACAACGCACTGGGACAGCTAACCAATCACAACACATTCCATTTTCAGAAGGCGGGCCTTCATCAAACCCGGAACTAATCGAGCCGTTTGTGCCAGGCTGGGGAGAAAGGTATTTTAATAATGTAAATTATGTGAAAAATAATGCGTTTTTTAAACCAACAAGCATGAGAGCATGTTCTAGTACACCCCCAAAACAAAATCAAGACTTTGTAAGAGAGTAAGATAGGACCCCTTTAAGACAATTACTAAGGCAATATGGCAAAAAATAAAGTCTCTTTTTTTTTTTTTTAAAGAATGTTTGACCGATTTAAGATTTTTAAAAACATTTAGCTAGTCGACTTGGAGATATTTCACCCAAAAATTTAAATTCTGTCATTTACTCATCCTCAAGTTGTTCCAAACCTGTATGAGTTTGTTTCTTCTGTCGAGCACAAAAGAAGATATTTTGAAGAATGTTGGTAAGTAAACAGTTGACGGTGGTTCCATAGTATGGAAAAGATACTTTGGAAACCAACTGTTTTGTTACCAACATTCTTCAAAATCTATTCTTTTGTGCTCAGCATACAGGTTTAAATGACATGACGGTGAGTAAATGATGACAGAAATAACTACATGATTCAAGTAACATTCTCTTTATTAAAAGCTTGTAGAACCATCTGCTTAAAGTTCTATTCCAATTGACCTATCGGTAAGCCCCTCCCCTGTGTATCAGTTGCATGGGGACCGGAACTCGGACATCTTAAGGTTTCAGCGCCATAGAGAAACACTGGAAGATCCGAAGTGCTCATCGGTTTGATTTGGTTTGTGTTTATGCTACAAAAATTGAAAACTGATGTGCCTGGGGTACTTATAACACTAATTCCAGGTATCCTGAGAGGATGGGCAACTTAATTTTTTTGTATTCCATTTCCTAAACCCAAACAAAACGGAGCATTATGGAAAAGATACTTTGGAAACCAACTGTTTTGTTACCAACATTCTTCAAAATCTATTCTTTTGTGCTCAGCATACAGGTTTAAATGACATGACGGTGAGTAAATGATGACAGAAATAACTACATGATTCAAGTAACATTCTCTTTATTAAAAACTTGTAGAACCATCTGCTTAAAGTTCTATTCCAATTGACCTATCGGTGAGCCCCTCCCCTGTGTATCAGTGGCATGGGGACCGGAACTCGGACATCTTAAGGTTTCAGCGCCATAGAGAAACACTGGAAGATCCGAAGTGCTCATCGGTTTGATTTGGTTTGTGTTTATGCTACAAAAATTGAAAACTGATGTGCCTGGGGTACTTATAACACTAATTCCATGTATCCTGAGAGGATGGGCAACTGAATTTTTTTTTATTCCATTTCCTAAACCCAAACAAAACGGAGCAAAATGTCCCTAAGCATTCCCAAAGAAGACTGAAACGTTCACTTTCTGGGTGTCATTCTCTCATTAAGTTACAGTTTTCATCTGCTGAAGCAGAACATTAATGTCATCTTGTGCTTCAGCAAGGTACAGTTGTGCTCAAAATTATTCATACCCTTGGTAAATATAATCAAAGAAGGCTGTGAAAATAAATCTGCATTGTTTATCCACTTGATCTTTCATTCAAAAAATAAAATAAAATCTAACCTTTTAATTAAAGTAAAAAAAAGAAGGTGAAAGTGGTGTGCTCAAAATTATTCATACCCTTGGTAAATATAATCAAAGAAGGCTGTGAAAATAAATCTGCATTGTTTATCCACTTGATCTTTCATTCAAAAAAATAAAATAAAATCTAACCTTTTAATTAAAGTAATTTAACACACACACACGCGCGCTTGTCTTTGTAAGAAATAGTTAGGCTATTTCAGTTATGTATCATCAAATGTTGCTTGAAATTAAGTTTGAATTCATATATATATTTATACAGTATATATAGTTGTATGTAAATATGATCAAAAAAGGCTGTGAAAATAAATCTGCATTGTTTATCCACTTGATCTTTCATTCAAAAAATAAAATAAAATCTAACCTTTTAATTAAAGTAAAAAAAAGAAGGTGAAAGTGGGGGAAAATCACATTATGAAATAAATATTTGTTTCCAAATGAAATGCAAAACTTGCTCTCATCTGAAAAGAGGGCTTTGGACCACTGGGCAACAGTCCAGTTCTTCTTCTCCTTAGCCCAGGTAAGACGCCTCTGACGTTGTCTGTGGTTCAGGAGTGACTTAACAAGAGGATTACGACAACTGTAGCCAAATTCCTTGACACGTCTGTGTGTGGTGGCTCTTGATGCCTTGACCCCAGCCTCAGTCCATTCCTTGTGAAGGATTTTGCTTGACAATCCTCATAAGGTTCTCTCGGTTGGTTGGGCATCTTTTTCTTCCTCACTTTTTCCTTCCACTCAACTTTCTGTTAACATGCTTGGATACAGCACTCTGTGAACAGCCAGCTTCTTTGGCAATGAATGTTTGTGGCTTACCCTCCTTGTGAAGGGTGTCAATGATTGTCTTCTGGACAACTGTCAGATCAGCAGTCTTCCCCATGATTGTGTAGCCTAGTGAACCAAACTGAGAGACCATTTTGAAGGCTCAGGAAAACTTTGCAGGTGTTTTGAGTTGATTAGCTGATTGGCATGTCACCATATTCTAATTTGTTGAGAAAGTGAATTGGTGGGTTTTTGTTAAATGTGAGCCAAAATCATCACAATTAAAAGAACCAAAGACTTAAACTACTTCAGTCTGTGTGCATTGAATTTATTTAATACACAAGTTTCACAATTTGAGTTGAATTACTGAAATAAATGAACTTTTCCACGACATTCTAATTAATTGAGATGCACCTGTATGTCCTAATGTCTCAGCTCCAACTCTAATCAAACACTCCTGAACAAGCTAATCAAGGTCTTCAGGATTACTAAAAAGGTACTGGCAGGTGAGTTTGATCAAGGTTGGAGCTAAACCACAGGAAAGTGGACCTTGAGAGTTGAGAATCCATGTAGTGACGTGATAAAGTATCCTTTTAATGTTAATCAGAGTTTTTGTACTAACCAGCCATAATTCTGACACTACAGTTTGTCAGTTGCTTGGTTTCTATTTCTATGCTATATTAGGAAACTCCACACAAACTTTATCACCAGACCTGCTCTGAGAGAACACTATTGTGAGATACACACAGAAACTCAAATGTCTTTACAAAGTCATTACAACCTGTCAAAATAAAAGTTCAGTTTAACTTGAAATTGTGACAAATATATTTCTCTTGTACAGTAGAATGTACTTCTCAGAGTAGTAGTAGTAGTAGTAGTAATAATAAAAATAGTAATATACATAATAATAATATAATTTCATTAAAACTTTATTTTATAAGGAATATCACCATTCTTTTCAAATTTTAACAGTAAACCTGATAAAAGGAATTTGTAACTTTTGATTATATTTTAAGTTATTTAAAAGATTTGTATTATGTTATGCATTCATTTGCTAATGAATTTGTATTAAATCATAAAACACAGAATGAAAAAAAAAACCCTGACAGACAACAGTGAAATTAAAACACATTCTAAAGGGCCCTATTGTTGTTAACATTTTAATAAATTGTTAAAGTTGTATGAATTCAGTTGATTATACATTCTTTTGATTAATAATATATAATTAAACAATTAAAACGAAGCTACACGCTTCCAGTTTTTCTTACTAGCTTTCCTTGTAGTACAGACCATCTTTGTGTCTCATACTACAAATGAAGCCTTTTGTCTTTTCGTAGCGTTGTCTGTCTTCTGCCATTGCTGCCAAGCTCTGGCTAGCTCTTGCAGAACATATTGCATGGACCTGCCCCAAGTTAGTGCCTGCGGGACATGATTTCTGATAGAAAGTCCAGATGGAGATGCTTTAGGCCTCCATAGTGGTTCCTTAATCCCCTCTCGGGGCAAAGCCTATACGACCCAGGCCGTACCCCTCTGGTGCGCCTTCCCAGAGGACAGAGTCGTATATGTTGAGCCAGTGTGGTGGCGTTAGTTAGTATGAACCGCATAAGGCTGCTAGGCAGATCTGCGCTGATCTTAAGGGTGCGGTAAATGAGACGCTTTCTTCCTTTGCCTGATTTGAGTGAGACGGGTGACCTCTAAACCATGTGCTAGACGACAACTTTCAGAGGTGTTTGGGTGAAAATTGTTGCAAAATCTTAAAATAGCAATGCTTAAAAGTGAACACACGTTTATGCTCCCTGTGTCTGTCTCTCGCGCACACACACACCTCACCTTTACTGTGTGAAAATTGTGCTATAAATGTTCGCTGGTGCTGTGGCAGACTCTGCCTGCAGTTGGCATGGTTTCAGTTGAGATGTGTGTGTGTGTGTGTGTGTGTACGAACGGAACGGAACGGAACAGAACAGCACCATACAAGCCCTCATTCTTTAGATTGTACTGCATGTACAGCTGTGGCTTGTGTCTCTCGTCATCTGTTAACACAGGGCTCATTTAGAAAGAGGCTTCGCACTCCGGAACATTGCGAATACAATCAGACACATTCAGGAACAGCGAGACAGAACAGGCAAATCCTGAAAACACTTCAGCTAAAAGAACATCAGAGTTTTAAATGTCAGAACTCGCCATGTTTAAGCAGACAAGGCTTTTATGGCAAAATAAATAAAGTAATCTGTTTTGTATTGTGTACTTCTAAAATAAATTGTATACTGTCCTTCTTTTTCTTCTCTGACAAAAATGAAATGATGAGAGAGGTCTATTGAGGGATGGATAGATTATGATTAGTGCTTGGTAGATTGCTTCCAAAATTTTGTCCGTTACTGATTCCAAATGACATGACAAAGATTGTAGTTAGTAATGTAATTCATTACATTAAGAACAGAAAGAAAACGTATTCCATTTGTTGCTATTAACAACATGAAGTGCATTAAACATTGCATTCAATCGAGGTTTCCCAAACTGGAGATTGTGAAGGAACTGCAGGCAGTTTAATGAAAACCATAGAAATGTAAAATTAAAATAAATAATTAAAAAACAATGACAGTCAAAATAGAATACTAACTAAAAAGATGTCAGATGTGAGTTTGTAATGTCAGGCCCACCCATCTTTGTGTCTAAACTTGGGCCTTTTAGGACACGCGTTCAGAATTTAGTTTCGTTTCTCTAGTGCCCTCATACATCAGACGTGCAGACAGAACAGACATGCTTTAATTCACCACATGGCCTTTGAAGTCAAATGTTTAGTCTGCCAGCAGATTGTGTGTGTGTCGAGGTATGTGAGGACGAGATAGCAATCTCCCCCCACACGCACGGTCAATGTAATGCCTCGTCTGTCCCGCTGGAGAGCGCGTGCCCTGCATGTGACCTCTGTACAGAGACACACACACACTTGTGAAGAGCAGTCAATGACCCCGTCGTCTAGACACTGTTAGTGCTACCGTAAGAGCCATTGATTGGGTGGAAGCTGACACTTCCAGCTTTGCTGAGAGGGAGCATTACTGACAGAGTGTATAGACTCCACCCACCCATTCTGGCATTAAAGGCTTAGTTCACCCAAAAATGAAAATTAGGCTGTGTTTTACTCACCCCAGAGCCATCCTAGGTGTATATGACTTTCTTCTTTCAGACGAATCCAGTCGGGGTTATATAAAAAATTGTCCTGGCTATTCCAAGCTCTATCATTGCAGGCTGCGGGTGTTGCAGTGCTTCAGTCCAAAAGAAGTAAAATAAAAAGCGCCCATCCATAAAAAAAAAGTGTCTCACACGGCTCCGGGGGGTGAACAAAGGCCTCCTGGTGCTGTGGCAGACTCTGCCTGCAGTTGGCATGGTTTCAGTTGAGATGTGTGTGTGTGTGTGTGTGTGTACGAACGGAACGGAACGGAACAGAACAGCACCATACAAGCCCTCATTCTTTAGATTGTACTGCATGTACAGCTGTGGCTTGTGTCTCTCGTCATCTGTTAACACAGGGCTCATTTAGAAAGAGGCTTCGCACTCCGGAACATTGCGAATACAATCAGACACATTCAGGAACAGCGAGACAGAACAGGCAAATCCTGAAAACACTTCAGCTAAAAGAACATCAGAGTTTTAAATGTCAGAACTCGCCATGTTTAAGCAGACAAGGCTTTTATGGCAAAATAAATAAAGTAATCTGTTTTGTATTGTGTACTTCTAAAATAAATTGTATACTGTCCTTCTTTTTCTTCTCTGACAAAAATGAAATGATGAGAGAGGTCTATTGAGGGATGGATAGATTATGATTAGTGCTTGGTAGATTGCTTCCAAAATTTTGTCCGTTACTGATTCCAAATGACATGACAAAGATTGTAGTTAGTAATGTAATTCATTACATTAAGAACAGAAAGAAAACGTATTCCATTTGTTGCTATTAACAACATGAAGTGCATTAAACATTGCATTCAATCGAGGTTTCCCAAACTGGAGATTGTGAAGGAACTGCAGGCAGTTTAATGAAAACCATAGAAATGTAAAATTAAAATAAATAATTAAAAAACAATGACAGTCAAAATAGAATACTAACTAAAAAGATGTCAGATGTGAGTTTGTAATGTCAGGCCCACCCATCTTTGTGTCTAAACTTGGGCCTTTTAGGACACGCGTTCAGAATTTAGTTTCGTTTCTCTAGTGCCCTCATACATCAGACGTGCAGACAGAACAGACATGCTTTAATTCACCACATGGCCTTTGAAGTCAAATGTTTAGTCTGCCAGCAGATTGTGTGTGTGTCGAGGTATGTGAGGATGAGATAGCAATCTCCCCCCACACGCACGGTCAATGTAATGCCTCGTCTGTCCCGCTGGAGAGCGCGTGCCCTGCATGTGACCTCTGTACAGAGACACACACACACTTGTGAAGAGCAGTCAATGACCCCGTCGTCTAGACACTGTTAGTGCTACCGTAAGAGCCATTGATTGGGTGGAAGCTGACACTTCCAGCTTTGCTGAGAGGGAGCATTACTGACAGAGTGTATAGACTCCACCCACCCATTCTGGCATTAAAGGCTTAGTTCACCCAAAAATGAAAATTAGGCTGTGTTTTACTCACCCCAGAGCCATCCTAGGTGTATATGACTTTCTTCTTTCAGACGAATCCAGTCGGGGTTATATAAAAAATTGTCCTGGCTATTCCAAGCTCTATCATTGCAGGTTGCGGGTGTTGCAGTGCTTCAGTCCAAAAGAAGTAAAATAAAAAGCGCCCATCCATAAAAAAAAAGTGTCTCACACGGCTCCGGGGGGTGAACAAAGGCCTCCTGTAGCGAATCGATGCATTTTTGTAAGACAAATATCCGTATTCAAAATTTAATAATCACTTTAAACTAGCTTGCGCCAACAGTTGTGCACGGAAGCAGCTCCAGGCGGATGATGTATGAGGTCAGCGCTGCGCATGCGAAAGGAAGCAAAGTTTCGATTCACGATATTGATTTCATGATACGATTTTCTCACAATATTTTTTTCAAAATGAGATTTAAGACAAATTATAAATGAAAAGGTATCCTTTTATTATTATTATTAGAAATATGCAAGACAAAATGCGGCATGTTTCTTTGGTAAATCGAAATTGAAAATTTAAAACAAATCCCAAATCAAATAAATGAATAATAAAATAAAATAAATCTCTTCACATAAACAAACTAAGGCTTTGTCTGTGCTCTTTCCATTTTAAATTAGAGACATCCACTGCATTTTAATCACTATCCAAACAAAGATGCAGCATACTTGAAGCGTGAGTAGATTTTGATTTAAATTACATTGTATAATTTCGTAATCTGGTGCAAAAACAGAATCTTTGTGAAACTATACTACACAAATCATATCTGCACAAAACAGAAACAGCAGACAGACTGAAAGAAAATGCAGATTCACTCTCTGACAGCAGGTGGCACTTATGGAACAGCAGCCATACAGCGTTTCCTTGGTTATTTTTATCATGCTCAGGGTACATGGTTACATCCCTATTTAAAATATATATTAAAAAAATTATTTATTGATTATATTATACTATAAGTACAGGTCAGAATAAGTATGCTGTGTAATTTTTACATAAATATATCTGTTACACTGAAGACGATGGAACATTATTTCACCCATATTTTTACATTTTATTTTCACAAATGTTTTGCATACTTGAGTATTCCTGATATGTTGGACCCTTTATTGAAAGTAGTCTACTTTTACCTGTTGAGACATGCTCTCACATTTATAGACCTGTAAGAGCTGTGTTTGTGATGTTTGAGTTGCGGGAGGCGTGACGCACAAAAGGGGCGTTTGCAAAAGTTTTTTTGAAAACATATGAACTTTTTTTTACACAAAAACATCTTCTAAAATGTAAAATAATGTAAAAAAATATTTTTTGTAAATTATTATTTTTTTAAATATATATATGACCTTCAATACTTACATATGTGCTACAATACTGGATTACGTGCTACATTTGTCAATTTTTAACCCATAATTTCTTATAAAAACAAAACGTTTTTTTTAATTACCTTAAATATTTAGTATAATGAGACAGACCATGTGGACCAACAAGTAGCATGTTTGAAACATATTATTGCATATAGTTTCACATGCTAGTTTAAAATAACAAGCAGTGTGTACTGTGCAGTTAATGCAGTAAGCAGTTTTCAAAACTGAACATAGTTTAACATACTACTTAAATGAGTTTTGCAGCATGCAGCGTGTATTAAATTCACAGTTTGCTTAGAAAACCAAATGATCTTCTGCAGTACATGTGGCACAACACTGTGCGGTTTACATCCAGAGCGCACTGCGTGGGAACCTAGACAATGCACGCAACCTTCCATTTCCGAATGAATCAAAAGCAATATAATGTTTGATTTCTTTTTAATGAATTATTTAACAAACTGCCATGAGTTAAGACATTTTATACAAAATTTCTATTAAAATTGGACAGCAATTTTTTAAGTGTTTATTGCTGCATACTGTTTCACATACTGTTTTTTTAAATAGTGGGCAGTGCACAGTATATAAAGTGCAGTATAAAGTAAGCACTGCACTAGTATTCTGGTCCCAACATCCTTTGACTTTATCAGGGTTTATCGTGTCCCTTTGTGTCTCTCAAAGCGCATGACATCCTCACACTGCTTTCTCTCTCTCTCGCTCTCTTTTTTTTATATCGCCTCCTTTAGTCATTATAGTCTGGCACCCTCGGTACCAAACGAGACATTAATGTGCTTGTGCCCTTTCCATGCACTCTCTCCGGCTCTCTCGTCTTCTCGCAGCCCCCAAAGACGGACACTCAGCTGACACCTGAAGGGCCATAGGAAGGTCACAGACACCTCATGTCTTCATGCACCAGACAAACACACTTACATTCTCCCATTTTCTGTCTAGGCGGTTATTTCAGCCCATATCTATCCTGCTGTTGTTTGTGTATTTATCTCTGAGAAACTGGAAAGTTCACCCAAACATGAATATTCTATCATCATTTACTCATCTTGTCGTTCCAAACCTTTTGGAACACAAAACAAGATCTTTTTTACTTGTACCTGTTATTTTCTAATAAAGACAGGCAAGAGGCTATTAAGCTGCAAAAAGGTCCAAATTGTCTCCTCATGTGTTCCACGGGAAAAAGAAAGTCGTTGAGGGTTTGTAATGAGAATTTTTATATTTGGAAAGACTATTCCTTTAAGACAGAAACTCATAAATAACCCCGTCAGCAAGAATTAGAAGGTCAATTAAAAAGGACGAATTGAAGCCCAGGCCTGCACTCCTCCGGTGCTGCAGATATATAAGATCGTGTTTGTCTGGCTGTACCAGGCGCTTTGTATCAGACACCGTTTTTTTTAAAAAGCTGTCCTTTAGACACAAGTACATTCTGCTATAATCTTCAACGAGGCATCAGACTGAAACGGCTGCATTAGCATGTGTCAGATAAAGTATCTGACTCTTATCGTCTTGAGCTTTAAGTCCTCCAAAGTCATAATAAATGATATTTCAACACTCTGGAACATCTTTATTGCAGTATGAGAGAGATTTACACTGTATGTCCCTCCACAGACATCTCAAACTCCAATAACACTAATAAAAAATTACCAAAAAAGGATGATGGTAATGCCATGGTGTTTTTTGAAGTTACAGTACAGTTAGTGTTCTTAACTGTAAATACCTGTGCTCCAACAAAGTGTTGGGTGAAGACAATGTACAGCTCTTTCCCTTTAAAACAAAATAAATAAATCAAGTATGAAACATTTAAGAAATGCTTTACATAATTTTTTTTTATAACAAAGCTTAATATGTGAATATATGTATTTCATTTCCCATTTCATATTTGTATTGACCTGTGCTACAAAAAGCAAGACTTTTGTTCATTATATTTTTGTGGTTTAATATGAGTTATATTGCACGTATGTGTCACCGCATGGAAAAAGAAACACTAAAATGTCCTAGATAAACTTGATGATGATCATTTTTTTTCAAAGTCAGTCACTACATATGTTTTTATTTGCCTTGAAACGCTCTCTCTTGTCAATTAAATCAACAAGGGTCAGAATAGTTTTCTTCAGTTCAACTTAAATCATAAATTGTTTCCATTCCCAATAAAGTTACCGGCCAATTGGCCAACTTATTTCTTTACCTAAGCCAATTTTTACTTGCGTTTGGCACTTGGAGAGTGTTTATTTTGGACCATGCGAATATAGATAATCTGATATAATACACATGAAATGAAATCAACACTTATTTTAAGCAATATTTACTCAAAACTTATTGAAAACAGTAAATGTTTATTAGTTGTTGACAAGGCTGTCAATATATTTTGGAAAAGATTCAAAAAGCACTCCTGCTAATCAGTCATACGGATGCTGATGATAAAAATATCAAGTTGTCCAGTTCAATAATCATTTGGTACTATGGTATGTATTAAAATACCATGCTGTTACTTTTCTGTGCCATAACTATAGTACCGCCACATTCCTTTGTAAAGGAAAAGCCCCTGTCAGAACTCAATCCACACTGCAACACTTCTCACTCAGTATTTCATTCCTATTTTTTCCCCTTTTTTTTCTCGTCAGGAGCACAGCAGAGATTAAAAATGTTCTGCTGTCTTTTCTTTCCCCTGTGAGCTCTCCGTCTCGCCTGCCGATTGAAAACGACGCAGACGGATAATGATGCGGGCGAGAGACGGAAGTTTTTTGCGCAGGGAGGGGGAGACATGTCCTCCCACGTTTTTATTTCCGTATTTTATTGTGTCATAAATGAAATAAAAGAGAAAATGATGCTGTTTACCTCCGACATGCTCCGTTAGCATCATGTGTTATGATTCCCCTCTGTGCCAGTCCCCCCCAGCGGCCCCCGCCCTGCATGACAGTGTGTGAGACGGTGTCTAGCTCTGGCTGCAAAGCACTTGTCCGAGGGGAAAATGTGATTGTGGTGGGGGTGGGGGTGATTTTGGGACTTTGTGTTTTTAAGTGGAGAGAGACAGAAAGATGGTGTAAGGGGGGTGTTGCCTCCTTTTCTGTGTCTTGATAAATCCATTTTGAGGCTGACAGACGAGGCAGACACCACAGAGATGGACTGGCACCATTCAGCCCTGAACCCCTATGCACACACACACACACACACACACACACACACCCAGACAATAATGAGACCCCGGCACACAGTGCACACACAGCCACAACAGTTTTGGGCCTGTCAGTCTTTTCCATGCTTTGTTTCACATTTGGAATATCCTCTGATGAGTATTAGCCATAAAAATGACACGCACTTGGTAAAATCTCAAGCTGCGTTCTGATTGGCTGGCTTTGCTTCCAGGAGTAAGTTCCTGGGGTCAGAGGGCACAGGTTTTTCCCTGGAAACAAACGTGTTTACAAGATACTGGGCTGCTACAATGGGCGTTTTTGGACCAATGATATTTTATTGAAGCAGATTATTGTGCCGATACTAGTAAAATCTATATATTTAATAATATGTGTTAAATAATGCTCTTAGTCTTTCCTTCCTGTGACAGAGCAACCCAGACAAAAGCTACAAGAGCTTATTTTGATTTAAATGCCAGATACAGTTTATTGTATAACCAAAATATTAATAATAACCATCAAACAACAAAACGTTATGCATGATGCATGAATGATGATTGAATGAATGTTGTGGGACCTGAGGTACACCGGGACTCTTATTTTGAAATGTTAATTATTTACTATTGCTGACTGCTCATTCAGAAAGATAAGGGAGATCAAAATATGCACTCCTATAAATATGCACAACCTATCTACAACGTATTACGGTATAAACATTAGTAAGTAACAATTCATGAACAACAGGCTATTGGCAAAAATGTGCTGTTTTCATCGATTGTGAACCGCTCTGAAACCAGGCGCCTGTAGAATGTGCAATAGTGCCATGTTTTTACATTGAAAAGTGCAGTGCTCATATTTTTTTTAATTAAGTCATAGCCTTTTGAAGATTAATCACATTAGGCTGTATCGTATTTCCTGTTTTTCCATCCCTAAATTTAAAAACTCTTAAAACTAAGATATACCAGTTAAGATATTCAAGACTTTTTATGACCTTAAATTTCATTTTAAGGACTCTTTTTAAGGACCTGCAGGAACTTTTTTTATTCACACAAGTGCTGCTAAATATATTTTACAGTTCGAATGCATCTATTTTTAATTGCAAATGCAAGTGAAACGCTCACCCTGTTGAGCCCTGGATTTACAATTATTGCTTGTCGCTTTGTCACATCATGCCTGTTTAGGACAGTTCTTGGCCAGAATAAGCTGCAAAATAGACCAGACTTTATGGCGATATTCAAAAGTCTGGAAGAGACATTTGCCTGAGGCCAGGCCTGCTATAGCCAGTGCTAAGCACTCAGCCTGCTTCAAGTGTGTGTGTGTGTGTGTGTCTGCCAGGGGAGGTTTAATTGAGCTGTGACTCATCTAATGGAGAAGGCAAAAGGCTTGTGTCACACTGGGTGCATGGCAGGACTGTAATGAATCAGTGGTCGCTGAGGACAACAGGTGTGTATGAGTGTCTGTCCAGTTCAGGATGGCCAAGTGGTAAAAAAAGATAAATGTTAAAAATGATAATTCGAGAGTAGGTGGATGTTCTATAAATAGGTCCTGCTGGTTATCTGCAGGTTTGTGTCTGTATCCGTGTGTGTTTAGGTGGCAGAGTATGCCTGAGAGGATGAAATCCGAGGTTGGTATATCCAGCTGATTCACAGCTCTTTATAATAAAGAACAACAGAATGAAGGGGAAGTAAGAAGGAAATACTTCATGGGAGAGCAGATAGGGAGACGATGATGGGTTTTGGGACCTTACGTAAGATAAACGATTCATCAAATATTCTTGCTGGGTTATTACGTGGGCACTCCTACGGCAAAAACAGGATCTATGCCAAATAATGGCTGAACAGCATGAGGTGCCTATAACATCATGTTCTTTTTGAGGCTGACAGCAGTTCCTTAAAAGCTGTCCAATCGGGCGCAAATCGGGGTGGTTTGACCCATCTACTTAAAGCTTGAACCCCCAAGAAGTGGTGAAAGCAAAATACAAAAATATTTCCCCCCTTTATATGTTTTAAGAATGTTCCAAATGTCCACATATTTCTGTAGCCACAAAAGTTAGGTTACAAATTATTCAGAAAAGTGTATTTTCACCTGGTGCCAAATAGATGGAGGGTCTCCCTCTTTAAAAATTGCTGCTTGGTGCTCCCAGGTAGATGAGATGGGGCCCCCCTTTGTAGTTGGAGATCGCTGTTCCTTAATTCTTTAGATCATGGATATATAACAAGTAAACACACAAAAAAAGAGTTTATTTAAAAAGTCCTCAAGATTGATGTTTGGTGTGGGTGCAAAAGGCAATCTCGGTTGCTTGAGATGTGTAAAACCTCAGTAAATTGTGTCCTGAAATCTAGTTTTTAAAAAGTTGACTTTTCTGAAAGTCATTGTATAATTTGCACACTGGCTGTTGAGTATGTGTGGTTACATAAGACAGCTGGTTACATAAAGTGTTGGGACTGTGAGTGAGGAGGTTATCCTAAGTATGGCCAGAGACAAATCTAAGATTAAGATTAGGGTTAGGGATTCTCAATCGGCTTGGGTCATGGGGGTATGCAGTGAAACTGAAAGATCATATGTAGGCAAATAAGTCTCTGTAAATTCTGGCAAGTTCATTCCTGCCTAGTGACAGTGAAGGGCCATAGCAACAGTGCACAGGCATTGCAATAGTGGTTAGCAGGAACTCCTCTGATTTCACTCTCTTCAGACACAAGAAAGAACAGAGTTTAATCTGGTAAACACATTTAGGCTCCCCACTCTCCGATTTATGTTCTTCATCAGCTCCCTGCTGAGGTGTGTGCAGTAGGCTGCTTGTGAAGTGCTCGTATGTCTATGTAATAACATAAAATTGCAATGAGAGTGAAGTGTGGTTTAGTTGAGCATCTAGGAGAACTTGTGTTTTTATAGGTTGTGGTATGCAGGCAGCCATTGTTGTAAAGTTGGGCCATCTTCCATGACATGGCAGATTTGCATAGTACATATTTAGCAATACAAAAAAAGAACAATAAATATATACTATGCGAGTCTGCCATGTCATGGAAGACGGATCATCTTTACAACAATTGTTTAACCTGTATCTTCAGCAGTGGGGTACCACAGGGTTCGGTACTTGGCCCCATTCTTTTCTACATTTGCACTCAGAACTGTAATGTCTTCATTGCTTGTCATACAGCATGTTGCTTATTCTCAGCATGTCTTCTTTCCTCCTATCTGTCTCTAAACCTATGATCTTAGAGTGGATCTCGACATGCCTTTCTGATGTATCAAACAGGTTGCAGATTCTTGAACATAACTCTTCTTTTGAGCCAAAAACCCACCTCAATTCATCTCACCCTAGACTTTGCTGACCACATTATGACAACTGGCCATTCTCAGTGCTTTATGGTCTGCAATTTTGCCTTTCTAGGCCACTAAGAATGAAGCTCTCTATTAAGCTCCTCATCCAGGCAGTAGTTATTTCATGGCTTGGCTAATACAACTCACTTCTTGCTGGCCTACTTGAGCCTTCCAAAAGCCCCCCTGAGTGCATCCAGAATACCGGTACTTGACCTGTATTTAACCTCCATAAATTCTCTTATGTCAAGCCTTTGCTCAGGTCTGTGCTTTGTCTCTCAGTAACTGCAAGAATTACATTCAAGTATCTGACCTGCAGTGCTAATGTCTAATTTACTCATTTGTCATTTGGATTATTCTTTTATCCAAGGTGATTTAAAATACACCTGTAGCATCCTGGGAAGGGACTGCACAAGGGTGGTAGTTCATGAATCAACTCTTGGGGAATTTTAACCTACAATGTTTTTGTTACCAGCCTAGCTCTTTAAATATTAGGCTACATTGCCCCTGGTGCCAATAGACTGGTCCTCTTCTACCTTTAAACATCCATAATCCATCTCTCCCCCGAAAGAGTTCCTGCTTGTCTGGGTCTAGAATTTCTCATTCCTCAAAGTACAAGTTTTATTTGCCACATGCTCAGTTGAAATAGCACAGAAATGTTTTCACACATTGCGTGTTGGGTCTCCACACCATGGCTGTAAGTGGAACGATGATAGTCTGTGAGTGGAGGTTTCACCTTCTCTGTATATGTGTTTTTTTGTGTGTGTATGTGTGTGTGTTGCCCCTCAGCCAAACTGCTTTTATCTGGCACGGTGGGAAGTTGTTAGATCGTTAATCAATGTCAGAAGAGCAGCATGCCCTATGGCGTTTCTCGTCTCAAAGGAAGGCGCTGCCATGTGGCTGTGTCATAATGGGAATGTATGGGCAGCCATTGACTGGGGAATGCAAGGATTAGTCAGTGTATTATGTCAAAACTGAGCCTCAAGATTCCTGTCTCAAGGAACCTTTTGTTTATCATTCAGTCATAACCAAAATGCATTTATATGTCTCCTGGATAGTCTCAGCTTCAGATGTGCTTTCTTGGCCTAGTTTTGTGGGACAAGACGTGGCCTGTAGAACAGATTTATGGTCAGATGGACCAATATTAATTATTTGTGTGTTGCAAAGTGGCATAGCTGGGGTTTCTGTACAAGGATTTCCGAGCAGTGTCAGCTTCTCAAAAAAGTTTAAGAAGTTTCAGAAAGTACCAGAGTCCTTGAAACAGTAAGTAAGTGCAGAAATGATGCAGATCAGTCCTTCGCATTACTCTATATCCGCTGCAGTTGCTGCTCTGAGGCCCTATCTTCCATTTTCAGTTCATCACCGCATGCTGCGGCACACTGGCCGATATCCAGAGAGAGATATCCGTCGCATAGAATGCTGACACAAGGAGGAACTGTCCTCAAGAAGGAGGAGAGGAGCGAGGGAGCATCTTGGCTTGTGCATGCTGGCTGATATCGGAGTTATCAATGAACAACCAATGAACAAACTCTGTCCTGTGGACAAAAAGAAAACTTCACTCACACTCCTTCTTAACTTCCTCCACATCGTTATCACTATAAATTAACTCCACTGTTGTTCAAATTAGACAGTTAAACACACTGTCTGTGCCAATCTGCATACACAGATTAGTAGTCGGACTCTTGATCAGAGATGTAAAAACCTAAATATTTTTAAAACCAGTTGTTTTTCTGAACCCTGAGCTTTGTATAAATTTGCAGACTAAGGGCCAGATTTACTAAACAGGGCAAATTAGCGTGAGAGCGCAATTCCATAAAAGCATTAATGGGAGTGGAAATTTCAGCGTGTGATTTACTGACTATGCGCAAATTAAAGAACACAGACGCAGCCAGATAATTTCCATAATGACCAACACAATCTACCAAGAGCAGCACAAATTAGCGTCTGCTTTAAGACTTGCTTTTTTGGAGCGTTAAATAATGGCGCAAATACCAGTAATTTGACGAGTGCAAACGTTAGTAAATTGCATTGCATGATTCATTTTAATACTCTCCTCCCATACATTTTGCGTCCTACGAATGCATGTTCAATAAGTTCAGGCACAAAAATAACTGTATCCATGCCTTTTCAGTGCTAATTCTTCACGGCATGTCTTTAAATCCTGACAGTACTATTTTAACGCCAAAACAGCTGGTGCAAGCTGTTAGTAAATCTGGCCCTTAGGGTCATGTTCACCAGACAGCAAGCAGACATGTTTCTTAATGAGTTTTCACATAGTTCTTCAGTTTGAAAACATTTGGACTGAGTGCAGCAGAATGGAACAGAACGTGCAGGTCTTGAGATGCATTTCTAAAAGTTGGACTATTGGAAGATGGTGTTAAACAGCACTGATTTGGTCAGTCAGGTCACAGGGGCTTTTTATGGCCTGGATTCAGCCCTTTCACATTGCTTTTATTATTGCTACAGCTCTACATATTCAGATGGATGTCTGGCCACTGCTTTGCTTCTTGTGCTGTTTTTTGTGCATCCATAAGTGTTGTGCTTTAAAGATGACATATCAGGTTAAAAATAGTCCAACTTTTAAATACTTCCACTTCCATTCTGTTGAGCTCCATCTAGCTTTTTCTGAACGTAAGAATGCACCTTATGAAACATGTCCTGTCAGGGTGGAATGAAACCAGCCTATGCAGACCTCTACCATAGACGGCTATAGAGTCTCTGGAACGTAATGGCTTAACTGTCACATGGTGCGTTAATAGATAAGTGCCGTCAAACCCAAACTGCCATGTCCAGAGCTGCCCTACACATATTCATATTATTAGCTTTGTCTTTTTTTCTACACGTTTGTACTTTTTGCTAACAATATTTCGTTTGCCTTTTCTTGTTGAGCGAGCTTCTCTTCTCCCCTTTGTGTTTGAACTGGAGATGATTTTACTTTCAGAGGTGTGCACGCCTCCCCCAGTTATATTTACCTCCAGTCTTCAAAGTGCCACCCTGCTGTGTTTTTGCATCTGAACAAATAAAGTAGGTTGTTTCTCCAGTGTAGCCTTCCATATGGCTCTCTTCCGAAATGAACCAGCCAAGGGGAACGGGAATCACTTGTTCAAATATAATCGTGTTAACCAGTTTTCTCTCTTTCTCTTTTCTCCGCAGTTCTCCTAAGATGAAACTCCAGCATTCCTGAAGAAGGATGACAACCCTGGCACATTGGATAGGACGGTGTCTATGGGCATCTGTGTCAGTCACATGCCAAGCCTGAAAAGTGGAAAGAAAGACACGTCGTTCTAGAAGGCACGTTGAACACTTCCAAGCTCTAGGGTGAAACTTTGCACAGTTGGCCATGGCTGCATATCCATGGCTTGGAGGATAGGATCCCTTGTTTAGCAAGCATTTTTTACCACAGTGAGTTTTTAAGTGGTCATTTAGCAAATCCAGCACTTCCTTTGGCCCAGAGGGTTTATAGAGTAATTGCCACACACAAGCTGAACCAGAGGATCCAAAATGGCGGTCACACAGCAACGCTCTTTCTACCGGACTGGTTAAAGCTGCAGTCAAAAGCATTACTGCAAGGGCAGTATGCAGGCAGCTGACTACCCAGCCACAAATAATAACACAGGTAAGAATCGCCCAAGTAACTTAAGTTTCTCCTAAAGTCTCCTAAGTTTCTCAATTAAGTTTTAAACATAAATGAATTAATAATACTTTCAGCTACATGTTACAATTGATGCACACTTGCTTGAAGATGAAGACTCCACATCAATTATCACAATTATCTATGGGTGCTCATAGTTTTTGCAGTTATCACATAACCAGTCAGTTACTTTTTCCCTTTTTATATCCACAACAACAATAACAATGTGATTAATAATAACACTATTCTTCTCATTACATTATTATTATGTTATTATTAGGGTGGCAAAGGGGTGGAAAATGTCTAGTAAATTTCCATAAACTTTCCAAAAGTTCTGGAATGTTTCTGGAAATTTACCAGAAATGTTCCACCCCTTTGCAACCCTAGTTATTATTCATAATAATAATTACCAGGTGGCAAAATATATTCACTGCAATTATTATTATTACAGTGAATATATTTTGCCACCTAATAATTTTCAAGTTCAAGTCCACTGACATTAATCTACTCTCCTGTCTGGTTTGTTTGTCGGACAAAACGGTAGATTCTGCGTTATGATTGGTCAGATTGCCTGTCAATCAAACTGCTTGCGAAAGGCCAATTGAGTTATACCAAAGTCCCTTTAAGACAAGTCATGTCACTCGGCGGCCATCTTTGAAACGCCTCTCGGGCATGCAAGTGCAACTCCTATCTCTTTTAATGGGGAAACATCAAATCCTACAAAACTGTTCACTTAGCTTGCGATTAAATTTCATATTTGAAATTACCAAAGAAATCTGATATATCACTGTGTCATAAATGTTGTATATTTTGCTCAAATAGCATTATAAAAAGCTTATTATTTAGGCTAGACCAGCCTGTGCACATGCACAGTCCTGAGTGCATGTCTCAGAAACGCTGACTGTTTCTATAGCAACCGGGACTTCTAACGGCAGCTGCAGTGACGCGCTGACTTTACCAATTAGCGATTGGCTCTTTCATTCAGAAGGCCGGGCTTCCTGCGTTTGAGCAGCCATATTGAGCGTTGCATTTTTCCCCATTCAAAACTGTACGAGTTTTGGTTTGGATCTTTAGTTATACCTTCTGCAAATCATTATCATCATCTAATCACCCCATGTTACTCAAAACGTTTAAGACTTTTTTTTTTCATGTCACACAAAATGGCTTTTCCATAAAATTCAGTTGCTACGGATTGCCGTTCAGGTGCAAATTTACTTGAGGAAAGAAGTGAGGCTGGACCGCCACTGGTACCAGGCATGACGAAGCAGATATCGTCCTCTTTTGGAAGATCAAACAAAGTAGTTTCGCTTTCACAATGAAACACACAGCGTCACACACGGTGGGCTAGAGTGAGCGGTGGTGGCCTAGAGTGAACAGAGGCCGGCGGGCTAGAGTGAGTGGCGGCAGGTGGGCTTGAGAACGGCGTGGCTGGCAGATTCAACAAAGTAGGCTTGCGGCAACCACATGTGACGCCGGGCTGGACTCCGCTTCGTCCACGGTGAAAGCCAATCCAGCGATCCACAGCGCAAAGTTGATGTATTTCCTCAGCGACCAGCACGGATCAGCTCCAGGCATGACGAAGCGGATATCGTCCTCTTTTGGAAGACCAAACAAAGTAGTTTCGCTTTCACAACGAAACACACAGCGCCTTCATGACATGGCGGCAGCAACAATACTACAGCGAGAATAAAAGTTACGCCTTCTTTCTTTGCGTGAACATTTGGGCGGTGTTATGCAAATCTTCCCACATCGTGACGTAGACATGTGGGGGCGTGTTAGAACGAGGCGTTTTAGGTAGGCGTGGTTGACTCTTAACTTTTATAAAGAATATCTCTTTGGATTTGAGACTTTAGTCTTTGCAACTTTACAGATCTTCTTCATGCACCAAGAGCTTGTAACACTCCAAAGAAAAAGGAAAAATTTAAATCGCATCATATGACCCCTTTAAAAATATAGGCGGATGACGCCCCATAGGTGTTAGAATAAAGTCAAATCAATTACTTATCAATGAAAAGTTGCTTAGTTCACCTTTAAGTTTTTGAGAATACATGACTGTTTAACCGCAAGGAGTTGCCTATCATGTTGGTAGGTTGTGTTTCACAAAAATCAAAAAAGAGTCCGTTTTCAGAAAGTGAAACTTCTGCCTTTGTTCAGGGCCGGCCAAGTGCTGACACTGAAAATACTCCAGTGTCCAGCTTTTAATATCAGATGTGGAATTTGAACTTGGAGTGGAATTTGGACCCATACATCCAAAAATTCCTGAGAGACCTGAGGTAGAGGATATTGTTTTAACAACTGGATGGCCCCCAAGCTGAGCGGGGGTCACAATGTTCTGCTATTTTATTCATCATGGAGAGAAATGAAAAACCAGAACATTCAGTTCAAAAGCATGTGATGGGCTCTCCAGCTGAGGGGAAAGAGCACCGGCCCACGGTCTCAGGCAACCTGTCAGTCAAAGAAATCACAACAGAACGAAACGCTTCAACTAGCAAAACCAAACAAACGCTACAATGTTGGTTTGAAATTTAACACAAAGAAAGTCCACACAAAAATGACCCACGTGTCATTATTTTCTCATTTTCTCACCTTCATGTCATCCCAAACCTTTATGACTTTTGTGGATCTCAAAAAGCTTAAAAAAGCACCATAAAGGTAGTGACTTGAGTGTTGTGTTCTTCTTTGCGTTTAATTCAAACATGGCATGATGAGACACTTTGCCTATAGCAGTTAGTTAGTGCTAAAACATGGTTTATTGCTTAAAACATTTGAGAAAGACAATCACAAAGCCTAGTAAATGTAATTAGACAAAATACTATAAATAACAACCCAAATATCATGTAATTTGTTAGATGTATGTCTGTAGCATTGATCAGTCAAGTCGCTTTAATAGCTATTTAAGTTCATTTTATCCCAATCACAGAGATGTATGCAGCTACTGTTTTTGTGTTGATATGATTTGATTTAATTTGCTCATGATTTTGCCTAGCAACAGAGACCGAAGCTACTCAGTTTTGATGCTTGTGCTCGCTCGCTCACTCACTTCACACACACACACACTCACACTCACACTCACACACATATACTGTAGTCTTCATGGAGTAGGAATTGTGTTGGTGTTTCATGGCAGAGGCGTTTTGAGTGTGGACAGCTTCCAAATCGATTCTTGTCATTTTGTGAGCCCACGGCACACAGGTTTGCGTAGGGAGGTTCGGATAGGTTGGGGGAGTTTAAAGTGGGCTGAATGCCGGGGAATACGGCGGTACTAAACAAACGGGAATGAGGGAGATAGATAAAACAATCAATACTCGCAAGGTTAAATTCTGGTTAGCTGTGCTTGTTTTAGGTTTTGAGCCGTGGCGGTGGACCGACCTGTTTGAAAGCTCCAGTCTAATATGTGCACTTTAAATCTGCCTCTTTAAGTAACAGGCGTTTCAAAATAGCTTAATAGTTTTCAACTTTAAAAAAAGACCATCACACCAGCTATATGTAGAACAGTGTCTAGTCCTTGTCTGTTTTACATTTTACTCAGAAATGTTAATAAAGTGAGAACATATTGCGACGGCTGCTCCGTCTCGCACTTTTTGACTCGGTTCTGCTATGCATGCACACTTAATTATCCGAGCTCAGCCGGCGGAGGTCATTCGCTTCTCACCACGACACACACCGCTCCCCCTCAATGTGCTGGGGAATTTGGCGCAGAAATTTTTGCAGGCTTCCTCGCTCTTATTTTCTTTTCTTAATAAAGGAGCCAAGACCTGGAGGCGGCGACAGACACAGACTGAGGGAGAAAGACAGGGAGGGGAGTGTTGAAAGTGACAAAAGATATAGCGTGATGTGTGGGAGACGAGGTCCAAATAAGATTAAAGGTATTAAGAACAAAACTCATTTCGCAGCCTTGGAGGAGAAATCCAGCGGAGAAGTACACAAGACATGTTATCCAAAACTAGACAGAAAAGTATCAATCCATTTTAAGAAGCGAAATACACACTATGTTTCCGGCTAATAAACGGATACACATTTTTTAAAGGTGGTGTATGTGTGACTTCTTTCTTCTTTCTCCTATGCCAGCTAAACATGCAGAGGCAACCATAGGTAAGCCTTCCGTAGGTTGATTTGTAAACACTGCAGCTCTGTTTGTTTAAGGATCCTATTCAGCTTTACATGGCAACTTTGGCTCAACCAGTGATGGGATTTGAGGGCGGGACTAGCCGTTTGTCCTACCATTGGCAGAAACCTGTTTGTAAACAGTCATTATTTTCCATTTGGTAATGCTAACAGTGACGAGACATACTTCATTGTCATGTTGCCATGTAATTAAAATGGACGTTATTAATAAATAAGTAAATAACAATCATTAAAGGTCAGAGGTGGGTAGAGTATCCAAAAATTTTACTCAAGTAAAAGTACAAGTAATTATAGAAATAATTACTCCGGTAAAAGTAAAAATAATCTTAGTGTGTCAAAAATGTCAGGTCAATCAGCAGCAACATGTGTATATAAACCATGCGGTATTAAAGAGACAGCTGGCACAATGTAATTAACATCAAAATAAATTCACAAGAGCAAGTATATTGTTTGCACATGTTTATTTACATTAAAGGCAAAATAACTGAAATAATAAGAGCACAAGTATAGACCTGGAACTTCTTTAAAGGTGGGGTAAGCTATTTTTCAAAAACGCTTTAGAAAACTGATTCGGGCCGACTAGCAAAACAAACTTGTAGCCAATCAGCAGTAAGGGGCGTGTCTACTCATGATGTGGAGGAGAGAGAGTTCAGTGCACAGGACGGACATTAGCGAGCCGAGCGACAGAAAGATAGAAATGGCGGATAAAAAACAAAAGAGGAAAACTTCTGCAGAACAAGAAGTAGGACCCATGTAAATATCAGATCAGCTTTCCAGCGCTGGAGAGAACTCAAGGAGCGGAAGGCCTGCGATCGGACGCCGAGGTTGCTTTGCTTCTTCTCGATAGATGAGTATCACCGTGTCTGCGTCGCAACAGCTAAAGTCTGTCTAGTACACTGGATGTGACAAAGCGACAGTTGAAAATCATTTGAAATTTGTGTCAATATGTCATGAATAGAACGCAGCAGCAGTTTTCTGTCCGGGATTTGTCGTGTTGTGCCGCGCCGCATCCAGTGTAGGCCATAGATATGTATATATATATATATATATATATAGACTTAAACTCAATTGAGCATCTCTGGAGAGACCTAAAAATGTCTGTCCACCAACGTTTACCATCCAACCTGACAGAACTGGAGAGGATCTGCAAGGAGGGATGGCAGAGGATCCCCAAATCCAGGTGTGACAAACTTGTTGCATCTTTCCCAAAAAGACTCATGGCTGTATTAGATCAAAAGGGTGCTTCTACTAAATACTGAGCAAAGGGTCTGAATACTTAGGACCATGTGATATTTCAGTTTTTCTTTTTTAATAAATCTGCAAAAATGTCAACAATGCTGTGTTTTTCTGTCAATATGGGGTGCTGTGTGTACATTAATGAGGAAAAAAATTAACTTAAATGATTTTAGCAAATGGCTGCAATATAACAAAGAGTGAAAAATTTAAGGGGGTCTGAATACTTTCCGTACCCACTGTATATATATATATATATATATATCTATGGTGTAGACCGTATCACTGATTATAATGAGTTCCATAGTATTTTGTCACAGGGTGTTCAACGCACCACCGTTTCCGTTTAAAAAACGTTTTGCACCGTTTTGTCGGGGCTGAACGCAGCCCAGGTATGCTTCAGCATTCTGTCCTTTTTAGGGTCGTATCTTGTGACATCACTTCCTGTTTTTGGTTAATTTAATGTCTTTGATCCGTGTGGCATTCATGTCTCAGTCAGAGCGCACCAGAGTTTGTTTGAAGGCTGATTCTGAAAAGATCTTGGTCTTGCTTGTTTAGTTTGCACAAAGGTTTGGACGGCAGCATTCACACCAAAAGAACGTGAAAGAAGGCGGAGCCTCAGCTCACACCTCCTATGACGTAAGAGTCATGGACCAATGGTAGTACGAAGGTGTTTTGCAGCCGGAACAAACTTTTGCAGAAAGTTCACTTTGGCAAGCCGTTTCGAACTCCCAAAACGAACTTCCTTTTGGCCGGATTTTGTTCGAAATGACGTCACATCAGTTCGTTCTTCGATTTCGCTTGAAGTATATCAGGGCATTTATTCATTGATTAAGGCTACTAATGTAAGCAATGCAGCCTTTCTTAAGTCTTTATAGTTAATGTCACTTAACACTTATGTAATAAAGTGTACAACAATAATAGCCAATAATTTGAAGTATTACCATTTTGGAGATGCTCTTGAAGGTGAACTTCACCTTCATTCTCTGCATCCAAGTCATCCAAAAGTGGCCGTTGGTGGTGCTTCAGGATGGGAGGAGCCCAGTTTGGAATGGAACGCCCACTGCTCATGATCCAGTCAAGTCCTGCCATTCATTGTGTTTTTTTTTGGTAACACTTTAGATTAGGGAACACATTCACTATTAACTAGGAGTTTTCCCTCAATTGTTGTAGTAGTGATGCTTAGGTATTGGGTCGGGTTAAAAGATCTAGAATATGGTCATGCAGAATAAGGCAATAATATGTGCGTTGTAAGCACTAATAAATAGCCAATATGCTAGTAATATGCATGCTAATAAGCAACTAGTTACTATTGAAAAGCGTTCCCTAATGTAAATTGTTACATTAGTTTTTCTTGTTGAAAATCCTGTTTCACTTTATGGTCACATTATGGAAATAAAGTGGGTTATGAATGCTGTTTCATGATGTCAAGTGGAAAATTAAGACAAAAAAGACAACAAACCGCAGTCATGACCAGCTGACACAATTGGCCTGAACTTGCCGGTGGACTCCAAATCCCAAGTGCGGGTTAAATTTAGGCACTGAGGCTTCTTTCACACCCATCCATCCCATGATCTCCACCGGCCGAGCAGCTGCACACAGATGGCCTTGTCTGACTGCTTCAGGGGAGCGGAGGGCAGGTGACATCAACAGCTAGACCAGGGAGGAGAACCCAGACACGCGGGGTGGTTCGAGGTCTTATCAGGGTCGGATGAGTCATGAGAATGGCAGGCGATTGTGCGACGAGCGGCCGATGACACAGAGAGCAGTCAGAGAGCATCAGTTTGGCTGAGCAGACACGGAAAGCATGTGAGACAGAGTATCTTGCTCTATTGCAGGACAACTGCTGCATCAGACACACTGACAAATGTACTAAACGGCCTAAAGGCCTGGTCACACCAAGGATATTAACTATAACAATATAGATAAAGTTTTAAAAATCATTCTGAATTTAATAGGATAGCAGAGTCAACACCACAGTTATAATGATAATGGCACAGAGGAATATTAAAGTGGTGCTATTATGCTTTTTCACTTTTTCAACTTTAGTTTGTCTGTAATGTTGCTGTTTGAGCATAAAAAAGATCTGCAAAGTTACAAAGCTCAAAGTCCACTTCAAAAGGAGATATTTTATTTAACAGAAATCACTTTTCAAAAACTACAACGAACGACTCGTTTGGACTACAACGCATATTTTCCGGGATTTGTGATATCACAAATATCGATGAATGGGATAAGACCTGGTTGAGCTGCACTAGAGAAGGCAATGAGTGTTATCACTATGTCGGAGACACGCTAGCTTTCCCAAGGCAGACGAACTTAGAGTGCTTACAATCACCCAGGTTTAAATCGCGCTCAAATTGATTTGATTTTGACGCAATATTTACACTGAAGCTCGCTTACCTATGGTAAGGGGCATGACATTTCCCGAGCAGGCGCCGAGTGCTGCCAATCACAACACACACTGGCCCAGCTAACCAATCACAGCACACACTGGCCCAGCTAACCAATCACAGCACATTTCGTATTTCAGAAGGCGGGCCTTCATTTGATACAGGAACTATTCGAGCCGTACATGCCAGACTGAGGAGAGAGGTGTTGTAATAATGTAAAATTAAAACACCCCCAAAACAAAATCAAGATTTTGTAAAAGAGCATAATAGGACCCCTTTAACATTAGAATCACTTTCAGAACTATTTTTTCCAGCTGATGAATGATAAAAGAATTGACAGCCAATCAGAGCTTTTAAAGCGGCACACGACAAAACTGATCAACCAAATCGTTTGAGTAAATGTTTCACTCATAAGGATCCTCTTTTTTGTTGAATGAATCATTTGAACGATTCAATGATTCTCTCATAGACCATACTTGTTTGCTCCTTAAATGAATGAGTGTTTTTTTCCCGAATCCCTTGAGTAATTATTCGCTCACAAAGACCTATTTGTCTTGTTTCTTGAATGAATCAGTGCTTTTGAATGAATCGGTTGAGTGAACATTCAATAATTCTCTTAAATTCCTGAATCAATCTGCGTTGTTGAATGAATCGTTTGACTGGATGATTCAGTGACTCCCTCATAAAGCAGCTTTTCACCATCTCCTGGCGCATCAATGTAACTTACAGAAAATGTAATTGAAGGAAATGAAACTAAGAAACAATTTTCACTCAAAAAGTGTACATTTAACAAATAATTACAAGGGAACAGCAAGTAGCACTTTAAATAAATGTGAAATTTTGAAGACTGCAATAGTATTTTCTTATGAAATGTACTCCACTAATCTTTTTTTTCTTATTTTTTTTTTTACTGTATGCATGCAGTAAATTTGCAAAGTGTTATCTGTACCTCAGCTGCTTGATTGCTTGTATCATCACAAAATGTAAACTATATCATTTCCCAGCATTAATCTGCTAAATGCAACAATAAGGCATGGAAATATTAAGATATTGTGAACATTAACATCATGATTTTCTGTAAAACAGCTTTAAAACAATGTGTATTGTGAAAATCACTATACATATAAATTAGCCTGGTAGATGAAGAAATGGGGAAGAAATCGGATATAGGCTACTTATGTCTGAGTGACGACATAAAGTCCACCCACTTCGACAGGAAGATACTGTCTGGCCAAAATGTAAAGCAACCAGCCACAAGTTCTTTTTATTTGAATTTTTGGTGCGGATAAATCGGAAATGGTACAATATTGGACTGGCAAGAAAAAAAAAATGGCAAGGCTGTCTTCGTTAATGTTTGTACACAATTCAGATATTTAGAGAATATACAGAATGCAGTTCTGTTCGTGTATGTTTAGTTTGCTTCAAGTGCCTCGAAAACAATCTCTTTCAAAGATTTGAAAGCCATGAACCCAAGCACCCTAGCATTATGGCAGTTCAGACACAGTTTGTTCAGAAATTGTAAAAATCAGCAGTGCCTGCATGGCTCAGATTTTGCTCTGCATTTCTAGATCATCCTGAAATTGAGTGACATGCCTGGCTGTCTGCTCGAGACAGATAGATAGTTGTCTGTCCTCACGAGTGTGTTTGAGTTTGTTTGGGCGTTGTGAAGAGACTGGCGTCTCAAACATGGTGTCTCATTTCCCCTGCTGGTGATCAAATCTGCGATTAACGCCACAGACGAGACAGCGGCCGGTGAACTGCCTGATACAAGCTCGCAGAAATCCTGCCCGCTGTAATTACTCTGAAGTGAATGTTTTATTGAAGATGTTATGTCATCGGGTGCGGTGTCAGGTCACGCATCATGAGACCCGTAAAACACCATCACGACATCCCTGACCTCTTTTATTCACAGCAGCCTGCCAAACAACTGCCTCGTATGTTCCCTTCCTCGGGATCTTTTAAGTGCACCTGACTAGCAAAGCTCTTTTGTTATTAAATTGAAGGGAGAAATTATGATGGCAAATAACATTTTTGTCTTTATTTAAGCTTACATTTAATCTTTTCAGTGGTGTTGATCTATTCCTTAAAGAAACAGTTCACGCAGAAACGTAAATTGTCATCATCTAATCACCCTCATAATGTTCCAATCTCATGCGATTTCAAAAAAGGAGATGTTTTGCAGAATGTCTGAGCTGCTTTTTTCCCACACAATGACATAGGCTTTCAAAAAGAAAAAGAAAAGCAACATTAAAGTACCATGATTTACAGCTAATAATGACATAAATTTGAGCCGGTTCCAGTTTTATTATTAACTGAAATTAAGACTATTAAAACTCATTTTCATTAATTGAAAGCTGAAATAAGAAAAAAAAGTTAAAACAATAAAATAAACAGGATATCACCACCTCCGTGCTTTACTGTAGGAATGGTGCTATTTGGATGGTGAGCTGTATTGGATTTTGTGCGTTTGGTGCTGAGGCCAAATAATTAAATTTTAGTTTTGTCAAAGCTCAGTCGTGACTGCATGTGGCCTTTATTTTTTCTTGCAACCCTCCCAAACAAGCCACATTTGTGGATAATTTGTGATATTGTTGGCACATGCATACAGTGATAAATGATCTTTGTCATAAATTCCTGCAGCTGCTTCAGAGTTGCTGTCGGCCTCTTGGTGGCCTCTCTGACCAGTTTCCTCCGGCTCTTTCATCCAGGTTGGAGCGACGTCCTGATCCAGAGATTTTTACCAAATACCTTCCACTTCTTAATAATAGACTTCACTGTGCTTCTAGGCATTGATAAAGACTTTGCAATTGTTTTGTATCCATCTCCTGACTTGTGCCTGTCCACAACTTTATCCCGGAGATCTTCTGACAGTGCCTTGCCACCCATAATTGATTGTTTGCTTCAGTTGCATTAGCAAGGACTGAAATCCAGGAAAGCTCTTTTCATGCTGAGCTGATCAAAATGACCACAGCTGATCACAGTTGAAACTCAAATGGCTTTGTGTGCCACTGAAAAGGTGATTAGCTAAACCTGATTGAGTTTACAAGTCATTTTTAGGAGGGGGGTGACCCTTTTTCCAACTCTGTGTTTCTGTTTTTTAATTTTGTAATTTTTTTCTGACATGTTGGTGTTTTATCTTTCACTTGGATGTTATAAGTTGCACTGAGTGAATAGAGCTGGATAAAACAATCTTCATTTCAGGCTGCAAAGCACCAAAATGTAATTATTTTAAAGAGGTATATGTATATACAGTATATACACAAAAAAATTAATAAAAATGGCAATGGTATTTACAAAAATGACTAAAACTTAAACTAAAATGAAAATTAAAACTGAAAATATATATTAAAAAAATGCTAATTCATATTGTTAAATACTATAATAGTATAATACTATAATTACTAAAATAATGCAGGTTCATCACATAAAGCGTGTAATATAGTGCACACATTGTGCTTTCATTAACAATGTGTGTTTGATTCTGCATCGCATCTTACAGAGCCAGACTTCTTACTTCCGGCATAAAGTCTGGTCCATGCTGCTGTTTATTTAACCAAAGAACCGCCCATTTAGACATGAAGACACTGTCTGACTGACATGTGGCGCAGCCAACCGCAGTTTGTTTACAAGATGTTTTGGAAACACTAATCTATAATAGATGATACCACATCAGCAAGCTGATGAACTGATTAAAAACCTGTGCACTCTGAATAACATAAATTGTTTGGAAGCCAGCCAATCAGATTGGAGCTTGCGGTTTTAGCCTGCTGTTGCCATTTCTGTGTGCAATATCCCTCAGACAGCCTGTGAACGGTCCATGGGCGTACCGTCTGAGGTTTAGACTAGTCTTAGAGTAACTAGGTAGAAATGTTTCTCATGCTCTATAAAGTTTTGAAAAAAAACCCCCACTCCACCCAAAGCCAAGTTGTAATTGTGCATGTGGTGCATTGCATCAACCTGCACATGCTTAATTATTCAGTCTGTCTGGTATGTGATGCCTTCAGTTGTATAATAGTGCTGCATTGTGTCATAACAATCCTAACCATCCACCCTTAAAGACGCATTCCTCTCTTTGTCTTACTGCAGAGTGCAAGTTCCACTGCACCAATGGCAGATGTCTGAAACTTCTCTCGCTGATTTGCAATCATCTGAATGAATGTGGAGACAACAGTGATGAGGAACACTGTCCTGCTGCTGTACCTCCACCTCCAGACACCATCCAGTGTAAGTCCATCCGCCCACCTCTGTCTCAACGCCACATCTGCATCTCTGACAGGTGATATTGCATCAGTGCTACTGTAGAAAACCACTCGGCTACTGTCAAACTACCCTTCAGAAAAAGTATAACCAAAAGTAGCTGCATGCATTGAAGCGAATTAGGTGATTTAGTGTCTTTAAATTAAATATTTATTAGATTATGTGGTTAAAAAGAGCACTGTTTATGTGAAGGAGCAAATAAAATCTACCCAAATTTATACAGCTGAATGAAAACATTTCTTTCTTTGAACCAGTATATTAAGATGATAGGAAGTTAACGGGGGCTTGTGTCAAAAATGCCACCAAAATGAACAATAATGGCCCACAAATTCAAGATAAAGAGGCAAAAACTGATCCTGCATAATTAAACAAAATGTATTATGGCTGTCGCTTTTAAAATGAAATGTGAAAAGTGTAAATTCATGGAATTACGTTTAGATCTGTGCACATTGCATCAGATTGCTTTTTTCCTGTTGTTTTTAGCATAATTAAGCCTTATAACCAATCATATACATTTCAGTTGAGCTTATGAATGCAGTTGCCAATCAGAGGCGTTTAGATTAGTCAGCGCTGAAAACTCGCAGTCTTGAGAAAAAGTCAGACGTGCAAGATTTAAACTCGCAATTGTGTGTTATAAAATCCGAATTCTGAGATCTAAACATACAATTGTAAGAGAACTGTCTCTTTTTGTTCCTGCAGAATTGGACTTTATAACTCGCAGTTGCCAGTTTATATCTCACAATTCAGAATTGCCAGATTAAAAAAAAAAAAAATCGTTTTATTTTTGATTTAGTGGCGGAATTGGGCTTCCATATTTCGCTAATCACTCAATCAGTAATAACTTCAGTGATTATTATTTTATATTTTTTGCATAACTTGTGCTAGACTACACTAGCGTCATGGACCAACATGTTTGTCTGTATTGCCAGAATATGACGTGCTGTTTCTTCAAACACAAAAACATTTTATATGTATTTTGTTAATCGACATCAATAGTCATTATTACATTATCAAGAGTAACTTTGACAAAAATGTTTTTTTGTCATTGTATTGCAGCCCTACTAGTTCCTATTTTTTAAATATATCATTTATATGGCATTTTAAACAGTTTGTTGTTATTGATAACATTTTAAAGTATTCTGATTGATTGAAATAATTGGTTAAATTGAAGTATTTGACATTAAAGACAACAAACACACAATTAATAAGGCAATTATAAAAATTGCCCTCGGACGAATGTAAAAGATGCCTGGAAATCAATTCCAGGGTCAAATATTGCTCCTTAATGGAAAAGTTTATTTCTGACCCAGGTCCAAACGAACCAACTCACTAAAATGAATCCGACTCAGTGCTGGAGAGCGGCAGTGTGTTTGATTAGTGTCAGAATCAGTTGCAAGGCTGGCTGTGCATTATCATTGTGACATGAAAACAGCAATATAACACTTACCTGTTGGAAAAAATGGCTTGTTACTGGAAAAGCTGCACTACCTTGAAAACAGCTGAACTGCTGTTACTCTACTGCAGATCTCTTTGCTCTGTGTTCTCTGCCGTTGTCTTTGCTGATCCATCCTGTTTTATTGATACCTCGTACAGCATTATGCCACAAGATGCCATGTGGTGCAGTTATCTTACCACAGTTATGCTAGAAACATACCGAGCACAAGTGTGAGAACGACTCTTCTGCTGAGGAATACAGTTCATTAGCATAACTGTAGATGGTACTGCAGATATGTTGACTTGGCGCATTAAAACAGAATTTCAGTCGATAATGAAAGTGGCTTATCCAGTCAGATTTGAGAGATGGAAGTATCCATTAGGGCTCCAACATATCAACTCTTTTTGATAATTGACTAATCTGTCAAGTTTTATTCTGGTTTAATCAAACATTACTCCACAGTTTGCTTAGTGCTCTCTATCAAGCAATGTACAAATTGAAGTATGTAATGTACACTACACATTGTGTGCAAATTGTTTTAAAATATAAGCTAAAGGTTGCAATACTAGCAGCAGAGCATTTTAAATAACCAAAGTTACCAAACCACAACCGAAGTTTTAGCAGATCAGAGGTTAAAATGTGCTAGAACTGACACATTCCCTCCTCTGAACATATCAACATTCAAGAGGCTATTTTTTCTGTGATTTAAATTAAGTTAATATTCATATAAAATAGTGATACTTGGGTTGCATAAAGGATCTTTAAACTTAAATATGATGTTTAACCACAAATATCGTTTGATTAATATTATTGCACTCCATTTTAAGAAAATAACAGTAAAATGTTCACTGCTATTAAAAAGTTTGAGGTCGGTAAGGTTTAAAAAAAAATATTGTGGAATAATATTTACAATTTAAAACAAAATGCAATTTATTCCTGTGATTCAAAGCTGAATTTTCAGCATCATTACTC
>NW_015506262.1:259078-272109 GCF_001515645.1 Sinocyclocheilus grahami | reverse complement strand
CCAGTCTTCAGTGTCACATGATCTTCAGAAATCAGTATAATATGGGGAAAAAATCTTATTATTTTCAATGTTGAAATTATGTTGCTTAATATTTTTGTAAAAACTGAATTTTCAGTATTGATGAGTAATATAAACAATATAAAATTCTTTGTTACCTTTGATCATTTTAGTGTCCTTGCTAAATAAAGATATGTCTTAAAAAACTTTTCACCAAATTCAGTAGTTGTTGCAGCCATACTGTGCATTTTAGAATAATATTTTGTGCTGAGCAGTCTTTGTGTTTAGCTTTTTCTTCTTTCCGTTTGAAAGTTGAATGTATCATTATATTTGACTCTGTTGGCATCAGTGTTAGACTGGTTGTTGTTGAAGGTTGAATTTTTTTGTCGCTTTGTCTTTTGCTAGCTCACTGCATTTGTGTGTTTGCTTACTAGGAGCTTTTACCGAATCGGTTTGGGTAGTTATTTGTATGACCTTCCCCTTCCATCCTGTGCACGAATGCGTGCCCACAAGTGTGTGAATCTGTGTTTGTATGTGGACACTGTTTGTAGATGAATGTGTGAGCTTTACCTCTCTTCTACACGCACATGCACACGCACACGCACGCACGCACGCACGCACGCACGCACGCACGCACGCACGCACGCACGCACGCACGCACGCACGCACGCACGCACGCACGCACGCACGCACGCACACATGCACACATGCACACGCACACGCACGCACGCACGCACGCACGCACGCACGCACGCACGCACACACACACACACACACACACACACACACACACACACACACACACACACACTTAATTTCTTGCTTGATATCAGTCATCTTACAAGGCCATTATCATAAAAACATCATCCAGACAGATGGTTAACTCTTTGAAACTTCAGCAAATGTGCTCAAGTTTCATCTTAGGACTGAGTGGAATTAGTTGGTCTTTATTCACCAGTGCTGTCCACTCCATATTCTGTTGAGCTCTGCTCTCTTTGGAAGTCACTGACTCTAATAGAAAGAAAACTTATGGTCAGTTGTTTTTGATGCTATGAATTGATGTCAGTGTGAACCTCCAGTGTGAACACTATTCAATCCCAAATAAATAAAGATTCGCCTGGGGAACAACCATAGGGTTGGTGATATGTTTACAGTAAGCTGCTAGCTTTTTTTGTGTGTTTTCTGGTTTTAGTCTTCGGTTATTTTATTTTTCTTTATTTTAGTTTTAGAGTAGATATGAAGATGTAGAGGAGTTAGTTTTTTCATCAGATTTGGAGAAATTTTACTTTTCATCACTTGCTCACCACTGGATGCTCTGCAGTGAATGGGTGCCGTCAGAATGAGAGTCCAAACAGCTGATAAAAACATTACAATAATCCACAAGTAATCCACACCACTCCAGTCCACCAGTTAAAGTCCTGTGAAGTGAAAAGTGAAAATTGAAAACCATTAAGGTGTTTTAACTTAAATTTAACAGTAGAACCGCCAGAGGTCGTTGTATAGCTAAAAGCGCCAGCGGGCTAAATTTTACCCACGCACATGGCAACTGTATTTATATGGCTAAAGTACATATTATTTCACTGTATTATGCTTCTGTCTTCACAAAGAAGTGTCTAGAGTCATGAAATGATTATGTCTAGTCATCATCTATATTTTTATCCTGTTGTTTTATGTTCAAGACTTTTTAATGCAGGCTAAACTAATCCATAATGGTCAGTAGCCTAAGCTAAAAAAAAAAAAAAGTCTGCACTGACCATGCAAATTAGAAGGTAGTAGCCTAAATATTCAGGTGGTTTAATATTATAATACAATGCCATTAATCAATATATTAAGATAACCCATACTATGAATGACTAAAACAGCCTATAGACAATAATTCACCACACTGCATAGGATGATGCGATGAAAAATTCAAGCGCACAGCTTCACCTAAATATTTATTAATTTGTTAACCACAAATATCGTTTGATTAATATTATTGCACTCCATTTTAAGAATATAACAGTAAAATGTTCACTGCTATTAAAAAGTTTGAGGTCGGTAAGGTTTAAAAAAAAATATTGTGGAATAATATTTACAATTTAAAACAAAATGCAATTTATTCCTGTGATTCAAAGCTGAATTTTCAGCATCATTACTCCAGTCTTCAGTGTCACATGATCTTCAGAAATCAGTATAATATGGGGAAAAAATCTTATTATTTTCAATGTTGAAATTATGTTGCTTAATATTTTTGTAAAAACTGAATTTTCAGTATTGATGAGTAATATAAACAATATAAAATTCTTTGTTACCTTTGATCATTTTAGTGTCCTTGCTAAATAAAGATATGTCTTAAAAAACTTTTCACCAAATTCAGTAGTTGTTGCAGCCATACTGTGCATTTTAGAATAATATTTTGTGCTGAGCAGTCTTTGTGTTTAGCTTTTTCTTCTTTCCGTTTGAAAGTTGAATGTATCATTATATTTGACTCTGTTGGCATCAGTGTTAGACTGGTTGTTGTTGAAGGTTGAATTTTTTTGTCGCTTTGTCTTTTGCTAGCTCACTGCATTTGTGTGTTTGCTTACTAGGAGCTTTTACCGAATCGGTTTGGGTAGTTATTTGTATGACCTTCCCCTTCCATCCTGTGCACGAATGCGTGCCCACAAGTGTGTGAATCTGTGTTTGTATGTGGACACTGTTTGTAGATGAATGTGTGAGCTTTACCTCTCTTCTACACGCACATGCACACGCACACGCACGCACGCACGCACGCACGCACGCACGCACGCACGCACGCACGCACGCACGCACGCACGCACGCACGCACGCACGCACGCACGCACGCACGCACGCACGCACGCACGCACGCACGCACGCACGCACGCACGCACGCACGCACACACACACACACACACACACACACACACACACACACACACACACACACTTAATTTCTTGCTTGATATCAGTCATCTTACAAGGCCATTATCATAAAAACATCATCCAGACAGATGGTTAACTCTTTGAAACTTCAGCAAATGTGCTCAAGTTTCATCTTAGGACTGAGTGGAATTAGTTGGTCTTTATTCACCAGTGCTGTCCACTCCATATTCTGTTGAGCTCTGCTCTCTTTGGAAGTCACTGACTCTAATAGAAAGAAAACTTATGGTCAGTTGTTTTTGATGCTATGAATTGATGTCAGTGTGAACCTCCAGTGTGAACACTATTCAATCCCAAATAAATACCTGGGGAACTGGGGAACAACCATAGGGTTGGTGATATGTTTACAGTAAGCTGCTAGCTTTTTTTTTGTGTTTTCTGGTTTTAGTCTTCGGTTATTTTATTTTTCTTTATTTTAGTTTTAGAGTAGATATGAAGATGTAGAGGAGTTAGTTTTTTCATCAGATTTGGAGAAATTTTACTTTTCATCACTTGCTCACCACTGGATGCTCTGCAGTGAATGGGTGCCGTCAGAATGAGAGTCCAAACAGCTGATAAAAACATTACAATAATCCACAAGTAATCCACACCACTCCAGTCCACCAGTTAAAGTCCTGTGAAGTGAAATGTGAAAATTGAAAACCATTAAGGTGTTTTAACTTAAATTTAACAGTAGAACCGCCAGAGGTCGTTGTATAGCTAAAAGCGCCAGCGGGCTAAATTTTACCCACGCACATGGCAACTGTATTTATATGGCTAAAGTACATATTATTTCACTGTATTATGCTTCTGTCTTCACAAAGAAGTGTCTAGAGTCATGAAATGATTATGTCTAGTCATCATCTATATTTTTATCCTGTTGTTTTATGTTCAAGACTTTTTAATGCAGGCTAAACTAATCCATAATGGTCAGTAGCCTAAGCTAAAAAAAAAAAAAGTCTGCACTGACCATGCAAATTAGAAGGTAGTAGCCTAAATATTCAGGTGGTTTAATATTATAATACAATGCCATTAATCAATATATTAAGATAACCCATACTATGAATGACTAAAACAGCCTATAGACAATAATTCACCACACTGCATAGGATGATGCGATGAAAAATTCAAGCGCACAGCTTCACCTAAATATTTATTAATTTGTTTAGTTATATCATTTATAATTTGAATAAGAGAACAACACCATTAAACATTGGGTAATCAAAAAAAAATTGTTTTATTCATTACATCATATAGATCTGATTTTTTTCTTCTTCAGGAAACGTCCAGACAAGAATAGCAACACAGTAGCAAACAATAAACCATATGGCAAGACAAAAATTAAATAATTAAACCAAAGTTTGACCAATTAGAGTAACGTGAGGCTAAAACACGTAAATATGATATCTGGATGACCAGTGTTGGGGTAACGCGTTACAAGTAACGCGAGTTACGTAATCAGATTACTTTTTTTCAAGTAACTAGTAAAGTAACGCATTACTTTTTAATTTACAAGAAGATATCTGAGTTACTTTTTCAAATAAGTAACGCCAGTTACCCATTTATTGATTGAAAGCTCTCCTGTCCCCATGCTGAGAGAAATCGGGAGTAAGATGTTACTTTAGTTCTAGAATAAATGTGAACATGCATTAATTCATCTCACTCCCTCACAAAAAAAAAAAACGATTCAGTTTTCCTCAAAAAATAATACAATTAATAAAAACAACTCAGAATATGATGCAAACCTGCAATAATGAAAAATATGTAATAATACAAATATCCTTTATGTATTAGGATACATATTAGAGCTGTTTTTGTAAACAGTGCTTGATCTGTGCAGATTTCTCTCCTGATTCAGACATTTTCACTGGAAAAACAATATTATGGAGGACTCTGGTATTTTTAGCCAGAAGCATCAATTTGATGGACTGGAGTCGTGTGAATTACTTGTGGATTGTTTTTATCAGCTGTTTGGACTCTCATTCTGACGGCACCCATTCACTGCAGAGGATCCATTGGTGAGCAAGTGCATTTCTCCAAATCTGATGAAGAAACCAACTCATCTGCATCTTGGATGGACTGAGTGCCAGTACATTTTCAGCGAATTTGCATTTTTGGTTTGGACTATCCCTTTAATGATCTTGTTGCGAACGATTTATCCATAAATGTTTATTTTCTTAAAAAATACAAATAAAATTAGTTTGATTTCATAATTTTTCATCAAAATGTCAACTCGATCTTCTGGAGAAACGACTGACTTCTCTCTGTTGACGCATGTCGGACTGATGATGTACATCACAACATGGATGAAAATATATTTTGCTACTTTTCGCTGCTGAAGTTAATGGGCCCTATTTTAACGATCTAAGCGCATGGTCTAAAGCTCACGACGCAGGTGCACTCAGGGCATGTCAGAATCCACTTTTGCTAGTTTAACGACGGGAAAATGGTCGGCGCGCCCAGGCGCATGGTCTAAACGGGTTGTCCCTATTCTCTTAATGAGTAATGGGTGTTTTTTTGGTCGTAACGTGCAATAAACCAATCCCAAAAGAAAATGAGAAAATGTTTGTCTTTTCATCCTGAAATGCGAGGCAAATGTTGGATCACAATAATTAGGAACCAGAGTTTCCACAAACCCCTTCACTGGATTGGGATGTTCTCTTTTATTCTGGAAGGGCAGTGACTGTAACATCGAGCGTATTTTGCAGTATTAAACACGTATTTATACCAATTTCATCAGACTCCGAAAATTCTTCAAAAAGAGCACAAAAAATGGCCTTCTCAGCTGCCATAGCTGCAACTCTTGCGTCATCAGAACAGGGTGTTCAACGCACCACCGTTTCTGTTTAAAAAACGTTTTGCACCGTTTTTGTCGGAGCTGAACGCAGCCCAGGTTTGAGTTGGTCAATGGCGCAGTCTATTTCAGTTCCTCAAATAGCAACGTGCCAGCAATGTGCCTGAACACACCTCTTTTTTAGACCAGCACGCCCATTGGCGCAAATGCATTTGCTATTTAAACAACGCGGCGCAGGACGGGAAAACGAGAACTGCTTCAGGCTGAAACTAGCAAAAACATTTGCACCGCATTGCGCCGGGTGTATAATAGGGCCCAATGTGTTTTAGTTTTCATTTTAGTTCTCGTTGTGGTTTTTGTTAATGATTACAACCCTGCCATAAGCTGCCTTTAATAATATTTAACAAATAAAAGTGAATTCACACTAGAATATTTGTTAATTAAAATCAGTTCAGACGAACAAGGAAAAAACTAAATTGTTTCTTTCATTTGCTTTACGAAGTTTTCTACCAACATACCTTTTTTTGCAGCTCAGCTTTTATTGGCGTGTCCGTTTCCTCCCTCTTTTTTCTCTTTCTCCTTCCCCCGCAGCCATCTCTTTATGAACACTCCCCACGTTGTGATTGCTCGGTTTTGTGTGCTTTATTTAACATACTTTTTTCTATTTTTTCCCTGCTGTCTGCTGAACAAGGGCCACTCTTTACCGATGGAACAAGTCCAACTGCTGCACTTAAAATATTTAGCAGTCTGGGCCGCATGTTAATGAAAGTGTCTGCGGCTGGCTGCTATTTTAGAGACACCTGTGTGTGCCGTGATTGAATTTTCAGAGGCTGAGGAGTGCTGATTTTCGTGTCGAGAAAGAGACAGCGAGCGAGAGAGATGCAGAGGAGGCAAAAACGAGAGATGGGAGGAGGGAAGCAAAAATGATTTCAATTCTAATGGCCACGGCGGTAGCGTAGCGCTCTCTCAGACAGATGGATCATGAATATGGTCTAGACGCTTGGTGTCTGGGTGAGTCAGGGGGCCCTGTACAAGAGGGGTCTTCACACTACCCCTCCTCCACAACACACACACACACACACACACACACAGACTGTGAGTGGAGAAAATGAAAGCGTTTTCAAGCAGAAAATAAATGTTTGTTATCATACGTTCATCAGACAGACAGGAGAAGGAGGTGACTCTCAATATCACAGGGGGTTTTGGTTCACTGAAGACGACGTATAATGATTTTTAAACAACGTCATTGTTAAACGTCTCAGACATTTTGTCTTAAAGGGATTGTTCACTCAGAAATGAACATTCTGTCATCATTTTCTCACCCTCATGCTGTTCCGAACTTCTTCTTCTTTCTTTTTGATCTAATAAATGCAGCCTTGGTGAGAAAAAGAGGGCTTCTTTCAAAAACATGAAAAATCTTAATTATTCCAAACTTTTGAACAGAAGTGTAGGTGTCATGTGACAAGTTTCCACCATCAAATAAAAACACACAGACGGTCAGTGAGTCCATATGCGCCACAAAAATGTGTGTAAATGCTAATTATTGACTGATGGAGGACTTGGGACAGAGATAAATGTGTGTGTGTCTCTGTGGAAGAGGGTGAAAGGTGCTGACAGCTGCTGAGGTGGAAAATCTACAGTGACTCAATTTGTCCGGGTGCTTTTCCTGCTCAACGTGACCTTCCCACAGAACTCTGTGTGTGATATTGATGTACTCGTTACACTCCACCAGTGGTTGGATTCCAGCGGGGATGTGTGTTTGGGGTCAGAGGTCACTGGCACAGGGTCTTTAGAGAGTGGCTACGTTCCAATTCATTGTGCACTGGAAATATCAAATGTATATCACAATGTGGAAGAAAAGATCTGCTGCTGCTTCCATTACATTGCAACTTTGAGGCTGCCAAAGTTAATGTTAACTAATGTCACAACTTGATAACTTCTAATATGTACTGGCATAGTTAGCACACTCAAAATGGATCTACATTCCCACAAGAAGCAATTAAATACCTGAAAATCAACATGTAGTCAAAGCAGGTGAATAGGATGGAGCTGAGATCTCGTCTCTGGCTTCACTTCTTCACACATTTATTATCATACCTGATTTCTGTTTAATAGCAATTAATGAAGGATCTGTAAAGATTTATAGATTTTCTCGAATATTTCATAGTTCATAAAGTTAACTTTAGGCTTTTTACTGAATGATTGGCAATCATAGTGTAGCTGGTATGGAAGATCATGTGGTCTGGATGCATGCATTTATATGTGATGAACTGTAATTCTAGACATTCTGAGAAGTTTCTTGAATCAGATGCAACAATCCGATTTACAATTGAATGTGTCTTCACTGAATAAAGGAGATAGTTAAGACATTTCTAATGTTACAAATGATTTCTACTTCAAATAAATGCTGTTCTTTTTAACTTCGTATACTGAAAATAGCATCAAATCAGCATATTGGAATGATTTCTGAAGGATCATGTGTAAGTTATGATGCTGAAAATTCAGATTTGCATCACAGAAATAAATTACATTTTAAAATATATTTTAATAGAAAACAGCTATATTAAACTGTAATAATATTTCACAATATTACCAAATATTGCATTTATTTTTTAACAAATAAATGCAGCCTTGGTGAACGAAAGAGACAAAACCATAAAAAAAAAAAATCTTACTGATCCCAAACTTTTTACCTCGAAGAGTAGTGTCCAGTTTAATACACTTTTGTTAATCCAGCTATAGTCCAGCTAAATAGCATTTGAAATCTAATTTAAGTACAGTAATGTGTAAAGTTGTGATTTAAGCACAAATCCATCAGAAACTCCAGCACTATCTGCAGATTGTTTCGTGCCAAATACGAATTTAGTATTCAAATAATCTTGTAAATGCTTTTATAACGATACAGAATCAAAGCATCACTCAAAATCAAACTGAATTTCATTTTGAATTGAATTGTTCTGAACTTGCAAATTCTTTAATCTGATAATAAAAACCTCTGAATTATGAATCAAATCAAATTGACTTGCTTTCTACCCAAAGATTCACACCCCCAGGGTGCACAAAGATGGTTTATTAGTGTTTTCTTTTAAATATTCCAACCAGTTGGAATCAAAAATGTATTTACATCTATCCATCCACAGAAAAAGAAAGAAACTGCTCACAATGAGCTACATAGAAAGTCTCCATAAGGTTAATTCTCTTCTTTCTTCTTCTGTCTCACTCTTTTAGTTTTGACAGTCAAGGAGATGTGTCCTGATCTGAGGTCACAATCATGTAGCAGAAGCTCTAAAGGTTGCTAAAAGCCAGGCGAGACAGTCAGTAAGGACAAACCTGGGCGTATGTTTCCCCTGGTGGATTGCGTGTGGCTTTTTTATGAGTGATTTTACTTACAACGAGTGTCCTGTGAGGAGTAAGAAAAAAGCAGGAGAAAGCTGCAGACGTTAAGACTGCACTCTCTAAGAAAATCTGTAAAAACAGGGCTTTATGTACAGTGTTAATATGAAGGAATTTGCTGTATTGATTCTTCACAGGTGTTTTACTGTATTTTGCATTATAAATGGCATTGTAATGTGTTTTAGGGTTGAAGGAGAGGTCTGTAAACTTAATGGATAATGACCTGGCAAATAATTACCAGTACCTTTTCCATTTTTCTACTTATTTCTTCGTATTTTAAAACGCATGAAAAATTATGGCAGTAGTTTGTGAAATGTTTTATGTATAGCCTACATGTCTGTGTGTGACTCAAGAGTTCAGGACTGTGGTTTTTTTGTGCCTCTGCTCTTGTAGGAAGTTGTGTAATATTTGTCTCGTTCTGAGTGTTTGGGTTTTTCTCTGGGATGGGCAAAGGAAAACAAAAATGCTTATGTCGTGTACAAAGTTTACAGTGTTCTTCACCATTCAGAGTTGAACTGAGAATACCTTTTAAATTTGAAATAGAATTTAAATGAAATGCAATTCAAACTCAAAATTTTAAGTAAACAGAAAAGGAAAATTTGTCAAGATAAACTTGAATGTTGGCTTCTCTGAAAGTTTAAAAGGATGGATGGATGAATGGATGAATGAATGGATTAATGGACAGATAGATACATGGGTAGATGTATGTATGTATGAATGGGCGGATGGATGGATGGATGGATACATAGGAAGATGGGGTTGTATGAATGGATGGGTGGATGGATGGATAAATGGATGGATGAAAAGATAGATGGTAGATGGATGGATGGATACTTGGGTAGATTGATGGATGGAAGGATGGATGGATGAAAATATACATTGGTAGATGGATGGATAGATGGTCTGATGGATGGATGGATGAAAAGATACATGGGTGGATGGATATTTGGGTAGATTGATGGATAGATGGATGGATGGATGGATGAAAAGATACATGGGTGGATGGATACTTGGGTAGATTGATGGATAGATGGATGGATGGATGAAATGATACATGGGTGGATGGATACTTGGGTAGATTGATGGATGTATGGATGGATGGATGGATGAAACGATACATGGGTGGATGGATACTTGGGTAGATTGATGGATAGATGGATGGATGGATGGATGAAAAGATACATGGGTGGATGGATACTTGTGTAGATTGATGGATAGATGGATGGATGAAAAGATACATGGGTGGATGGATATGTGGGTAGATTGATGGATGGATGGATGAAAGGATGGATGGATGGATACATAGGTAGATGGTTGTATGTATGGATGGGTGGATGGATAATGGATGGATGGATGGATGAAAAGATACATGGGTAGATGGATGGATGGAAGGATGGATAAAAAGATACATGGGTAGATGGATGGATACTTGGGTAGATTGATGGATGGATGGATGGATACATGGGTAGATGGATAGATGGAAAAATGGATGGATGACCAGATGGATGAAGAGATGAATCGATGGATGAATACATGGGTAAACGGCTGGATGGATGGTTTGGTGGGTAGATAAATGGATAAATAGGTAGATGGATGGATGGGTAGATTAATGGATGGAGAGATGGAAAGATAGTTTGGTAGATGGATGGATATAGATGGGCAGATAGATGGACGGGCAGATGCATAGATGGATGGACAGGGTAGCTAGATGGTTAAATGGATGGATGGATGTGCAGATGGATGGAGGGTAAGATGAATGGATGGATGGACAAATAATGCTACTGACTTAGTAACCTGTAACTTGAATACATTTGTGCAAAATGTAACCAATACATTGGTGATATTTTTGAAGTTAGTAAAATAGTTACAGGTAATTGTAACCCAACTGTTACTGACATTAATTACATCATGAGTATTGAACACTGCAAATGATAACAATTTCCCACTCTAAATTTGTAGGTTAAATGGATGGATGGATGTGCAGATGGATGGAGGGTAAGATGAATGGATGGATGGACAAATAATGCTACTGACTTAGTAACCTGTAACTTGAATACATTTGTGCAAAATGTAACCAATACATTGGTGATATTTTTGAAGTTAGTAAAATAGTTACAGGTAATTTGTAACCCAACTGTTACTGACATTAATTACATCATGAGTATTGAACACTGCAAATGATAACAATTTCCCACTCTAAATTTGTGTTGCTGAATATCCTCTGAAGTACACAAGATTATGTAAGTAAACTGGGTTGTGAATGCCATTTCAAGTTGACAGTGTGTTTTCACCAGCAAGTGCAACTCATATTTTCCTCATAACATGTAAAAATCTTGTTTCTCTTTTTTTATTCTTACCGCTCTTGCATTGAAGACTCCCCAGAGCTATAGTTTAGGTTTGGTCTATAAAGTCTGTAAATTAATAAAATGAGGTTTTGTGGAGCTCTAAGTGGAAACAGAGCTCAATAACAAAAGTCCAAGTTCAAGATCAGCTACTCAAACAGAAGTTGTGGAAAGTGTGTTAACGGTAAAAGTGTGTGTGTGAGAGAGAGAGAGGTTCAGTCTAGAGCGAGAAGTCAATAGTCTGAGTCTGTAAGTCTGGTTAATGAATACCGCCCCCTCAGGGTGATCCCTTCATGTAAACGCTTCATCACAGCGGCAGCGAGAGACTGCATATCTCCCAGGGGCACGGCCGCTCGCCGCTCGCCGCTCGCCGCTCGCCGCCCATGACTTTACAGCCTATCAATATCTCCCATCCTCAGGTAAAACACACACACACACACAAACAAACTTGGTCGGCTTGATGCAAACACGACTAGAACCTACATTTGTATTGGTTTGTTCCCACCTGATTTATTCCTGTGTGTCTGGCCTTTCTTAATTTCTACTCTTTAGTAGCTCATTTTGGGGTATTACCATAGCTGATAGTCTAGTTAGAGAGAGAGGACTAATGAGGATTACATTAGTCAATGCTGACTGCAGCTACTCTAATCACTCCTAATCAATACTGTTGCCTATTCATGTTCACCAGTGAGTTTATTCTCAACATTATTTAGACTTTATTCTCGTAATTTAACGAGTTTTTTTTCTTGAAACACGACTTTTTTTCTCTTAATTTAGTGAGTTCATTCTCAACATTCCATTTCTACTTTTTTTCTCGAAATGTACCGTTTTTTTAAATAAACATAACGACTTTATTCTCGAAATTAAATTCTCAACATTTCATGTCGACGTTTTTCTTGAAATTTAACGTGTTTAATCTCGCATTGGAATGATTTTTAATCTTGAGATGGATTCATTTTTTTTTATTATTGCTTGGCCCTAATCCTCTTCTGTACAATAATGATATAATATATTAGAAAATATATAATAATGATAATATATATTTTATAATATGTATCATTATAAAATAATGATATAATGTAAAGACCAAGCTATTTGAAAAAAAAAAACATAAATTTGACAGTATTTTTACAGTAAAATTACATAATGATGTTAAACCATATACAGTTTAAGGTAACTTACAGTTAACCAATTAATAACTTTTACTGTAGCATTTTTACAATGTTCTTTTTTCCCCCTTTTTTCAATTTTTTATTTTGTTTTTACAGTGCATGGTATATAATGAAATATACTGTTATAAACTGTCATTTTTACTGTAAATTTAATATGATTTTATTGTTTGAGTTACATTGTTATTAGAATCAGTTTAATATAAAATGTCAACGAAATGTTCTCTCTAGTGTATCTGTATAAGTTTGTGTGTTTGTAGAAGTGGTCCTGCTTCAGTTAGTTCAATTTGTTTGATTCCCATCTTATATTGTCCAGATACATAGTGTAATACATCAGTTTTAAGTTCCTGGCTGCTTCCATGAATATACGGCACGTTTACCTATTTGGCTAGACATCAGACATGGTGCAGCGCTTGGTCTCACAGTGATGTTGAT
>NW_015506262.1:236852-253162 GCF_001515645.1 Sinocyclocheilus grahami | reverse complement strand
ATGGATGGATGGATGGATGAAAAGATACATGGGTGGATGGATATGTGGGTAGATTGATGGATGGATGGATGAAAGGATGGATGGATGGATACATAGGTAGATGGTTGTATGTATGGATGGGTGGATGGATAATGGATGGATGGATGGATGAAAAGATACATGGGTAGATGGATGGATACTTGGGTAGATTGATGGATGGATGGATGGATACATGGGTAGATGGATAGATGGAAAAATGGATGGATGACCAGATGGATGAAGAGATGAATCGATGGATGAATACATGGGTAAACGGCTGGATGGATGGTTTGGTGGGTAGATAAATGGATAAATAGGTAGATGGATGGATGGGTAGATTAATGGATGGAGAGATGGAAAGATAGTTTGGTAGATGGATGGATATAGATGGGCAGATAGATGGACGGGCAGATGCATAGATGGATGGACAGGGTAGCTAGATGGTTAAATGGATGGATGGATGTGCAGATGGATGGAGGGTAAGATGAATGGATGGATGGACAAATAATGCTACTGACTTAGTAACCTGTAACTTGAATACATTTGTGCAAAATGTAACCAATACATTGGTGATATTTTTGAAGTTAGTAAAATAGTTACAGGTAATTGTAACCCAACTGTTACTGACATTAATTACATCATGAGTATTGAACACTGCAAATGATAACAATTTCCCACTCTAAATTTGTGTTGCTGAATATCCTCTGAAGTACACAAGATTATGTAAGTAAACTGGGTTGTGAATGCCATTTCAAGTTGACAGTGTGTTTTCACCAGCAAGTGCAACTCATATTTTCCTCATAACATGTAAAAATCTTGTTTCTCTTTTTTTATTCTTACCGCTCTTGCATTGAAGACTCCCCAGAGCTATAGTTTAGGTTTGGTCTATAAAGTCTGTAAATTAATAAAATGAGGTTTTGTGGAGCTCTAAGTGGAAACAGAGCTCAATAACAAAAGTCCAAGTTCAAGATCAGCTACTCAAACAGAAGTTGTGGAAAGTGTGTTAACGGTAAAAGTGTGTGTGTGAGAGAGAGAGAGGTTCAGTCTAGAGCGAGAAGTCAATAGTCTGAGTCTGTAAGTCTGGTTAATGAATACCGCCCCCTCAGGGTGATCCCTTCATGTAAACGCTTCATCACAGCGGCAGCGAGAGACTGCATATCTCCCAGGGGCACGGCCGCTCGCCGCTCGCCGCTCGCCGCCCATGACTTTACAGCCTATCAATATCTCCCATCCTCAGGTAAAACACACACACACACACAAACAAACTTGGTCGGCTTGATGCAAACACGACTAGAACCTACATTTGTATTGGTTTGTTCCCACCTGATTTATTCCTGTGTGTCTGGCCTTTCTTAATTTCTACTCTTTAGTAGCTCATTTTGGGGTATTACCATAGCTGATAGTCTAGTTAGAGAGAGAGGACTAATGAGGATTACATTAGTCAATGCTGACTGCAGCTACTCTAATCACTCCTAATCAATACTGTTGCCTATTCATGTTCACCAGTGAGTTTATTCTCAACATTATTTAGACTTTATTCTCGTAATTTAACGAGTTTTTTTTCTTGAAACACGACTTTTTTTCTCTTAATTTAGTGAGTTCATTCTCAACATTCCATTTCTACTTTTTTTCTCGAAATGTACCGTTTTTTTAAATAAACATAACGACTTTATTCTCGAAATTAAATTCTCAACATTTCATGTCGACGTTTTTCTTGAAATTTAACGTGTTTAATCTCGCATTGGAATGATTTTTAATCTTGAGATGGATTCATTTTTTTTTATTATTGCTTGGCCCTAATCCTCTTCTGTACAATAATGATATAATATATTAGAAAATATATAATAATGATAATATATATTTTATAATATGTATCATTATAAAATAATGATATAATGTAAAGACCAAGCTATTTGAAAAAAAAAAACATAAATTTGACAGTATTTTTACAGTAAAATTACATAATGATGTTAAACCATATACAGTTTAAGGTAACTTACAGTTAACCAATTAATAACTTTTACTGTAGCATTTTTACAATGTTCTTTTTTCCCCCTTTTTTCAATTTTTTATTTTGTTTTTACAGTGCATGGTATATAATGAAATATACTGTTATAAACTGTCATTTTTACTGTAAATTTAATATGATTTTATTGTTTGAGTTACATTGTTATTAGAATCAGTTTAATATAAAATGTCAACGAAATGTTCTCTCTAGTGTATCTGTATAAGTTTGTGTGTTTGTAGAAGTGGTCCTGCTTCAGTTAGTTCAATTTGTTTGATTCCCATCTTATATTGTCCAGATACATAGTGTAATACATCAGTTTTAAGTTCCTGGCTGCTTCCATGAATATACGGCACGTTTACCTATTTGGCTAGACATCAGACATGGTGCAGCGCTTGGTCTCACAGTGATGTTGATCTCTGCTGATGTGATGGCTGATGGCAGTGTGATTTAGACTTCCACCTGAGCAATCACAGGTGCTGTGACGGAGCCAGACGGCTGTGTCTGCGTCTCAGCTGTAAGAAGCTTGGCCTCCAGCAACAGACTCTGAGTCATCCCTAAAGACACTGACAGGCATTGAAAGGAGTCGTCTGTGGCGTGAGCTGATATTGTAAGAAAGCTTAATTAGTGTGAGGTAACTATGAAGTCTGTGCCATGTGATTTAGTGTAAATGATTCCAGTTTTCCTTTCATTTTCCTTGAAGTTACTGCCATGTGTTGTGTTTGCTAAGGCATCACTATTGCTCATACTTAGGCGTTTGCACAATTATTAATTTTTGACATGCAATCGTTTGTGCTTCGGACATTAATGACACCATAAATCATGTGTCTTACTTATCAGACTATTTTTCTCTGGCTGAGAAGTCATGCAAAATGGTATGACGTGTAAGTTTTATAGGTTTCATAGTTATATCACCCAGTAACATTTATTTTTTTTAAATTCAGAGGTTGTCATAAACTCTTCTTATCTGTCTGACATTACCGTGACCGGCTCGTACAGGGAAAGCTTGTCTCACCACAGATTGTCTTATCGTTGTAATTATCCTCACAGCCACGCACTCACGCATATCTGTTACAGCGACTTGGCCTGGAACACTTCAAACCATCAGTGAGAGGTCACAGGGGAAAGTAGGCCACAAACACAGGTCACTCTTCCCATGTTTAAAGCAATGCAGTGGTGCCATGAGCTCAGAGGCCGCCAGAGGACGCTAAAGCAAAACATGCATCTCTTTCAGCTTCAGACATAACAAGGCCAATTTTAGCTGTGCAGTCTTACAAACAGACCTTAAAAACGACAACAGTTAAATGGCGTAAACTTTTCATCTTTGTAAACACGACTGAATTAGGCCTCATGTCCTTTGTTTTAGAGACATAAACATTTCTTTGTTTTGTCTGTTCACACAGATAGTGTGTGTTCCTTTACATTAGTTAGAGTTAGAATGTTGGGCAGTTGTGTTTGGGCGTCACAAAAACACCTCTGGGTCACATTTCACATTAAAGTAAAATAAATAAATAAAATTAAAAATAAAGAAAGAAAAGCAAGTGTCCACTTCAAATCTTACACACCTAAAATACATATCTTTAGAATTATTATTCTCAGCAGTGGTTATTATTTACTGTAATAGTCATTCTTAACTGTACGAGTTTCACAATTTGAGTTGAATTACTGAAATAAATTAACTTTTCCACGACATTCTAATTTATTGAGATGCACCTGTATGTAAAATCAAATCAGTTTAGAGGTAGTGACAGAAATACTATGATGATGTATAAAAAACAGCATTGTTATTGTTAACTAAAACTATTAGAAATCATTTTCATTATTTGAAATAAAGCTGAATAAAATAAAATATCAGAAAAATGTAAAGCTTTAACCAAATTTAGAAATGTTTCCATGTCAACTAACTGAAATAAAATACGTTTAACTTAAAATTTAAATAAAAAAACTTAAAATGAAAGCTAAAAATAATCAAATACAAGCTAATTAAAAATATGAATAAATCTGATAACAGTATATAAATAATACTAAAATAACACTGATAAAGTTTAATTTAAAAATGTAAATAAAATAATGTTAATAGTAATAATTTTAACATTACAGTAATAATAATTTCAGTCAAGTGAGTCAAGTGCTTAAACTATCATGAACATAATGTCACAAAAATGTATTTAAAATTGTATTTATTTAAATTGGCTTCATTTTTATAAGGAAAATTCTTTTGATTTTTGGAATGAAATATGTGCAAATATATAATGAATCTAAAATATCAAAGTATATGGCATTCATTTGAAACTTAAGATTTTTGAGCAAAATATTGTACACAAAAAAAAAAGAAGTCTGAAATTATAAAACAATAATATAATGTTCAGAAGTTTTCAGTCAGATTCTGGTTGTCAAACATTACTACAATTGGAGGAGAACTGATGCATCTAAAAAGCACCGTGACATCAGTGAATTGCTAAGTTGTGATAAAAGTTCTAGAATCATATTTTCAGATGACACTTGGTGTGATATTTTGTGATGCAATGCCATTAAATTCACAAATTAAGTGCGGCTTAAGTGTCCAAATACTTTTGGGGGTGCACTGCGTTTCACAAACTCAGTTTACTTCACTTTGCCCACTCAGCCGGACATTCCCCACACCAAACCGCCCCGGATATATTTATAGACCGCAGACAGTTTGGGAAAGAAGGGGGGTGTCTGACACATCTGCTGAATATCTGCTAGACTGTGGGGTCAGCCCAAGGTTAAAGCCTCTTCAATGCCTGCCTTGATTGGTCATGGCTGGCACTAATGAGTGTGTGTGTGTGTGTGTGATTCTAACCGCCTCTATACACACACACACAGTCCCATTGAGGGTAGAGCAACCTCTCCCTCTCTCACCACCGCCATTGTCAGCGCCAGTCTCCCCTCCCACCGCTCCTGTCTGTCTGTCTGGAGCTGCTCCCCTCTCGGAGGAGGAGGGAGGCGGAGGAGGAGGAGGGCTGTGAGCCTGAGACCGTCACAGAAAGCCATTCTTCTGAATGAAAGCGAGAGGAAAAGACCGTCAAGATGCTGGGAACGTATTTACCGTAGTCTAGCAGCAGAAACTGCGTCGGAGAGTCGCGAGAATGGCATGAGACGTGCGTGCACCGAGACCGCAGGCTGCTGTGGAAGTGTTCCTCAGTTCCTGTGAGGGCCGCGGCCGGCGGCTCTCTTCCCCCGTGTGTGTGTGTGTGTGTGATTCTAACCGCCTCTATACACACACACACAGTCCCATTGAGGGTAGAGCAACCTCTCCCTCTCTCACCACCGCCATTGTCAGCGCCAGTCTCCCCTCCCACCGCTCCTGTCTGTCTGTCTGGAGCTGCTCCCCTCTCGGAGGAGGAGGGAGGCGGAGGAGGAGGAGGGCTGTGAGCCTGAGACCGTCACAGAAAGCCATTCTTCTGAATGAAAGCGAGAGGAAAAGACCGTCAAGATGCGGGGAACGTATTTACCGTAGTCTAGCAGCAGAAAGTGCGTCGACGAGTCGCGAGAATGGCATGAGACTCTGCTGTGGAAGTGTTCCTCAGTTCCTGTGAGGGCCGCGGCCGGCGGCTCTCTTCCCCCCCGTCCCGTCACTTCCCCGAGCCCCCATGCGAAACATCACGGTCCCGGACAGCAGCTCCAGCAACAACAATAACAACAACGCCAACTCCAATGACACATGCTCCTGCAACTGCACCCTATCCCAGCCACAGGGAATGGATATATGTAAGTAGGGCGGGTTTTTCTCAGCCGTTTTCGAACGCGGAGGGAATGTAACGCGAATCCCAGAACTCTTACATTTGGTCCAATTTAGAACGCGCAGCGAATGAAAATAGAATGTTTTTAACCTGTGTTAACTAGCATAACAGTTTCAGATTCAATCGTTTAATTCGGTCCGCATTCGAAAATGGATCAAATGTAACCGTAGCACTTCCGAATCCGTTATTATGGCACCATGCTGTGCGAATATGTCAAGATTCATCTGAATGTAAATGTCATTCTCAGGTCGAATTATTGCGGTATTTGACCGTTATTTGTCACTAACTCACTTGCACACCCATCGAATTTGGTTGTGGCGTATTAAACTATAAATTCAGCGCCCCCAAAATGCGACGTGTTTGTCAGAAATTACTTTTTAATAAGCTTCTGATGTATTTTAAAACGTTTGACCGATTAAATATATTAATACAAATGAGTGTTGCTGATGACTCGGGTGTCTGGGAGTGTTTGGCACTGGAACACAACTCAATGCATCAGTTGAATATTGCTGGTGTTGCTGTGGGGGCTGCGCACAATATGGCAAGCCAATTTAACATTTATTCCTTATAACTAACGTCTGTTTTATGTTACGCATGCTTTTTTCTTTATTCTTTCTTTCTTAATTATTAGTAGGTAAGGAAATAGTGTTTAGTATCTTTTCAGTTAGGGACCAGTATTTATTAGGTACTAGCACCGATTTATAAGACACTAGAATTTTACGAAACTGTTACTAGTTGCATTTCTTATTAGTGTTGGGCGATATGCTCCATAGTCATATCGTCCTATTGTTAATCTGTGATATTGCCAATACACGATATCATCATGCTAATTTATTTAATTATTTACTTAGGGCCTACGTAGTTTTATAGCCAAAGAGTGAACCAACTCCACCAGTGAACCAGGTTAAGGCTACAGCAGATACACATTTGATCTTTTTAGTAAAGTAGCATATAGATGTCATGTCATTAAAGGGGTGGTTCATTGCGATTTCACTTTTTTAACGTTAGTTAGTGTGTAATGTTGCTGTATGAGCATAAATAATATCTGCAAAGTTATGAAGCTGAAAGTTCAATGCAAACGGAGATATCGTCTTTTAAAATTCTGGCAGTTTAATGCCTACAAAAACGGCTGGTAGGGACTACAACGAGTTACTTCCCGGGTCCGTTACGTAACAAACCCAGACAAACCCCACCCTCGGGAAAAGGCAGCAAAGGGGGCGAAGCCATGCTGCGCTGCTTTAGAGAAGAGGAAGAAAAAACTAGAGGTGCACATAAAAATCTATTCATATATGAATCGCGATTCTGTCTTCTAACGATTCTAATGGATTCACAAGTTTCAAAATCAATGTTCTAAAGCAGCGGTTCTTAATACTGTTCCTCGCATCCCCTGCTCTGCACACACTCTGCCTCTCTCTCTCACTCTCTCTCTCTCATTCAGCTCAGCTCTAACAATGAACTGTTCCAATTGTACACTTATTTTCACATAGCTATGAGAAGCAGGGACGTTTAGACGAGCAGCGTATCTAAAAGTATGAGACAACAACAAACAAAAACCATAGGCCTACCATTAAAAGCCGTGCTTGCACAGGTTCTGCACGATCCTCTTCAATAATATCCTCTGCTTCTCAATCGGGCTCAAACTGATAAGTGATACTAATGATGCCGTTGTTTACAATACAACCGGAGCACATGCCGCCAAGGTGAGGGGCGGGACGTTAGACGCGCACTAGAGGCGGTTTAGCCAATCACAACACACTGGGTTAGCTAACCAATCAGAGCCCATCGCTTATTTCTGAGGGAGGGGCTTCATAAAAGAAGCAAATGATCAGTTTCAGGGACAGAGCGGTGTGGAATAAAGGTAAATTATGTGGAAAATAATACGTTTTAAAAAAAACGAAGCATTAACACATGTTAGACTGCACCCCATAAACACAATCAAGAGTAGAAAAAATCCAGTGAACCACCCCTTTAAAATATTTTTAATATGGCTGAATATGTATTTAACACGATCACAATTTAATAAAAACATTGTAAGTTACTAATTATAATGCTTACATTTCCTCAGTTATTCAAACAGCAGCTAGAGAAAACGAGCAAAGAATATTTACATTATCAAAGAACATCATCACTGACTTCAGTCTAGTGAGAATTCACGAGAGAGCAGAAATCAGTCAGCGAGCACGCACTCAACAACAAAACTCTGGCGTTTCAGCGCTGACTCATCTTAATTCCTCTTGATTGGCCAATGTATTCATAAGCTCAACAGAATCGTATGGGATTGGTTTTAACACTGTAAAACGTGTAAAAATAAATATGATGGAACAAAATAAGCACTGATATTATTTATATAATAATACTAGCCTAATAATAATAATCGTCTTGATATTGTCAAAGGCATCAGCCACAGGTGATATCTCTGACTATAGGGTTTTTACTTGTCATTTGTATTCTAATTGGTCAGAATGGCTACTTTACTGTTCAGTTGAAATGTTATTATTTCTTATTAAATTAAAAGTTTAGTTCATTGTAACAATTACACACTAGCGTGTAATAAATAAGCACTAATGTATACTTAGTTCACACCAGGATAACTGGAATAGATACTAGCAACTATTTTAATAGATTCTAAGCATGGTTGGAATAAGTATTGGTATATAATGAATAATTGCTAGTAAAAGTAGTCACTTGGTAATGATTTAAAAATAAGTACAAATGTTAAACCAGCTTGCCATAGTGCACACATTCTTTAACTCTATTCCTTCTGTTGGGTTCCCAGACAAACACAACTCGAGTTGTCCAGATGTGCTTATTCTCACCATTAATGTACAATTGAATCACATTTTTCATTAGCATTTATGCTAAACATGTGAATTACATGCAGTTAATGTGATATTATTTTGTGTAGCTGCTTGTAGCTGTGTCGTGTTGTCGTAACAGGGTGAAGTGTTGTTGTAGATCTCAAAGATATGTGTATGTCCACTGGCGTTATTGCTGGTAATTGGTTCACTGTGGTCTGGACCGGGCAGCCAGCCAGTCAGTCAACCCTTCCCCCACTTCAGGCCAGACTGTCTTACTCAAGTCCGGCTGAGACTCCGGGCTTTCTGAATACACAGAGGACAAAAGGGCCTGTCATAATCAGTACTCGCACTGGCTATTTCTGCCGCAAATGGGATGAATTATTAAAAGTAAACCTTCATATAAAAGAATCATCCCTCTTTTCAAAGCCCCCTGGTAGACGGCACTGATGTCATGACCCAGAAACTTTTCATTTGCTCATGAACTTGAATTGATTTCTGGTCTGTGATATGTATGATGTATATGCAGTGTCCCTCGGCTAATGAGAGAATCAGGAAAAAAGGGAAAAGGCTTTGAAAAAAAAAGGGATTCGAGAAATTTGATTTTGTAGATCTCATGAAAGCGATATACTTTTTTACCCTGAAAAAAAAAATTAAGAAGAACTTGTAGTTTGTGTAAAGAATATAAAGAACTGTTAAGAATTTTGCATTGTTTATTAGCCAGGTGGAATTTTGCATTATTATGACAATCCCCCATCAAATTTCCATAACCGCAAATGCAAAAGAATGTTTTACTTTTGAGTTTTTTTGGTTGTCTACTTTTTGTAATTTTCAAAAAATCACAATGATTATACTTTATTAATATATTTTTAATTAATGTACATTTATAACACTATACTGTTTGTTATATTACTTTGCCATTCAATTACAGAAAACTAGTGTTTCTAATATACAACAGTACAATATCTGAGGGAGTGATGGCAAATTTGACACCTTTTTCTTTTCTGACGTAATCAGTCTCTACATTTTTTGCTTTTTTGTAAAGTCAGAGAAATGCTATTGTTTGTTATTATAGAAATTAGGGATGCACCGATACCACTTTTTCCAGTAATCGCCCGATACTGATACTTTTATTTTTGTCAACACTGCAATACAATAATTTACAAATATTTTTCATATTTAATATAACTGTTTAATTAAAACCAACCTAAATTAAAGTCTGTTTTTTTTATGAAAATGACATAATGCAAACAAATTTAATGACCCTGAAATACACTTTATTTTTCTTAAACAAAATATGAATTCTTATTTCATGCTTTTGATTGTGAGATTAAATATGACCCATATTCATTCTTGACAGTTTCAACAGATTCACTTTTACTGTTATTATTATTATTATTATTAATTAATTTATTTGGATTAGTATGCCTGCTGTGTGGTCTTGGCGCACAAACTGTGTGTATCTTACTTGTTCTTGTTCCTAAATGATAAAACATACCAACCCTACACTGTGTGTGTATATATATATATATATATATGTATATTTGCGTATGTGTATGTGTGTGTGCATGTGTCGGGACGTGAGGGTGAGAGTGCATTTGTGGGTTTCCGTGTCTGTGCTGTGGTGTTCGGGACGGGCCGTGCAGACAGTGGAATGCCTGGTGACTTGGCGCTCAGATTCTACTGCAGTGCTGGCTGCATTCAGGGCTGGAAAACCGGAGGAGCCAGTGACACAGGAGACATGCTCGAAATCTCAAAAAGGACACAACTTTAATAGAGCGCCGTGTGGAACAGCACTGTTGTGTTGCTAGTCATGCTGCACGGCAAAAGAAATGCACGATCATTGCGTCTTTCTTTCTAGCTTGCAAATGGCTGCACAGGGTTAGTGTAGTCCATTTCCAGTGGGGCAGCGGCCAAAGTAGAGCACCAGAATGGAGAAACAGGATATTGGACTGGCATTCGGCTCACTAGTGCGCTGCAGCTCACGTAGGGGACAAAACACCATCCTCGTCAATATCTGATCTCTGCATCAATTTGGCACCTTTTTTATTTTCCACTGGCTGGCCGGAGCTTGGCCGGAGCTTGGCCCGGACTTGAGGGTGAGGCTTGAGACGGGACACAAGAGTCGAGTGTTTATTGTCAGAGGCCAGAGGGTCTGTCTGTGTTGTTAACTATTTATTACAGATGCTGCCTTTAGAAATGTGGTAGTAAAAGTTTAGCGTGGAAGGCTGTTGTGTTTTTAAGCTTAACTTAACATGTTTTAAAATGACATTAAAGTTAATACAGTCCGCTTAGGTTCATAAGGTTATATCTTGGCATTGGTTTTAGTGCAAGAATTATGGGAATAGCTATCCAAATTTGGCCAATACAAATAGACATGTTTTCATTTGAACTTTTAACCATAGTTGACTGTTTAACCATAGTTTTTCTGTACAAACAATTTACACTTAGAAATTGCTAGTACATTTTTTGCAAATAATCACAAAGAAATGGCAAGTAATACATTGAACTAAACTTGACATTTTGAAGTAAAAAAATTGACTATTTTAAAATGTACTCCAATAATGTTTTTTTTTATTTACCACAATTTAGAAAAATATTTTTTTAGTGTAACAGTGTATATTTAAATACCATTTATTACAAAAATGCTCAAAATAATTACGTTTACTAAAATCTAGAATGCTAGTGAATTGAAGCATTATAATATAGTGTAGAAAAATTTAATAATTGCTTAACACTTTGTAAAGTATATACCAATATCCAGATTTGTTCAGTACTGTTAAACTTTATTAATATATTTTTGTCTTATAACTGATAACAGTACATTGGTTGATATTTAAGTATATACTTAAACTCCAATTTATAATTTTACACACTGCATGCAAAATTATTTTTCAAAACAATATTAAATTATTTATATATTCACCAAATAGTGGCCTATAAAAAAGAAAGAAAATGCAAATTTTGTCCAGTATTGGTTTAGGATCACCAATAAACTGTGAAACATTTCATTTTAACAATTTACGTTTTTAATCATCTTATCATGCAAGCTCCACTTTATGATTTTATATACTACAAGCTAAATTATTATTCAAAATAATATTATATTATCTGTATATTCACCAAGTATTGGCCTAATCAGATACCAGTAACAAAAATAAAATAAACTGTGCAGTAGGGCTGTCAAAATGGCTGCAAAACTAAATTTGAATTTTGTACTTAAATATGATCAAAATTCGAATTATGTTCGAATTTAAAATGCACAATTTCAGTTATGGTGAAGAATAGCTTTTGGCTTCTCTCCTGAGGCCACAAGAGGGCGCATCGAGCAAAATATTATTAATGCACGTTTCTTCAACGCATAAGATAAAATGATTCTGTGAAAAAAGTGCATAATGTTTATAAACCATTTATAATTAATTAAGTTGCTTAAACAACTATAAACAAAACAGCATCATGTTTGTATGCATAGTTTAATACAAAGGGCCAAAAGCCAATCACACACATTTTTATTTTTACATTTAAAAACATGTGTTGCAGTGGGATGGGGAAAAAACCCCGCCATAAAGTCTCGATATATGTTTTTTTTCAAAGCTAAAGTTGCATTAATTTTACATGGCTTTCTAAACATGCAGCTCCTTTGTGCGAGATGCGAGTGCAACGGTGATAGATGTCCCTCTAGAAATGTGCGAAATATGTGTTCTGTGTGAACGGCTTGGTTTCAGTTTGGATGTAAACAAGATCTTCTCCGCATCGATGTTCTCTTTTTCCGCAATATTTTGAATGAACAACGCAGCAGCGCCGCATCTAGTGGCTTCAACTGGATAGACTAACAAAAACATTATAATGCAGCGACACTTACATCGTCATTGCATCTCGTGTGCCACTGATAAGGCTGCCTTCTTAATGCACACCTAAAATTCGAATGCAACATTTTTGCATTCGAATGTGGATTTTTATTTCAAATTCGACGAATATTCGAAATACGAATTTATTTTGACAGCCCTACTGTGCAGCATTTTAGTTTCATTCATTATTACTACTAGCTCTTGACTAAGTGAAGTTGCAGAGAGTGTGTAGTAGTGATTCACATTGTGTGTGTAAGTGTTTGTGAGCAGAGCAGTTGTGTGAAGTGTGTGAACACATAGGAGAGATCAGTAATTGCCTTGTTAGAGAGGTGTCAGTCAAACGACCCCGTGGGTCCTAGCGCTCTATCCTGTACAATATGCACACTCTGTTCAGCTCTTCTTCTCCAGTGTCGCTCTGGGGTAGACTCAAGGTCACACCCCTGCCCCAGTAACCCCGGGCAGGGCAATCAAAACTGAACTTTACAGGCCCACCCCGGCCATAACAGCGCTCCATCCAATATTCGAATGCACCTAATGCACGAGCGGTGTGTGCGCGTCTGTGAGCGAGTGTGATAAGGTCACACCGGAGGTCAGCTGTCAACCCCTCCTTCTAATCTTTGTATGGCCTGCTCTCGCTCCGAGGAGGGTGTGTGTGTGTGTGTGTGTGTGTGTGTGTGTGTGTGCTCGGTGTCATGTCAAAAGGGTTTTAAGGCACACAGGGGGTGGGTCGGCCTGCTGAGGGGTAACTAGATTCATCTTTTACAACAGTACTAAAACGAAACGCACTAAATCGCACCATTCTTTGTATGGCCTGCTCTCGCTCCGAGGAGGGTGTGTGTGTGTGTGTGTGTGTGTGTGTGTGTGTGTGCTCGGTGTCATGTCAAAAGGGTTTTAAGGCACACAGGGGGTGGGTCGGCCTGCTGAGGGGTAACTAGATTCATCTTTTACAGCAGTACTAAAACGAAACGCACTAAATCGCACCATTTCATTTCCGTCAGATCATTAAACCTACCGAAGATCCACTCCACCAAGATAACAACGCTGTGCTAATGAAATGTGTCTCTTGGACAGCAACTGAAAAACGTCTCTCTTTGTGACTGGCAGGAAGCTACTTTGAAACAGTAGCTTCCCAAGCTACAAGCTGCTTATAATTACATGTAGTTCAAAGGACTACAGACAAGCTGCTTTTGACAACAAAAAACACTGTAAAAATGATTTTATCGGAGTACAGTTTACAAGAAAGTACTGTTTTTGTCTTTCTATTTTAAAATCTCATGGTTAATTCAGCGTTACTTGCTGTTTCTTTGTAATTATTTGTGAAATGTATTATTTCTGAGTGAAAATTGTTTCAAAATAAATCCTACTCCATTTATTTTCAGTGTACAGTAGAAGTAAACAATGCAATAATGTATAATTTAATCAGAACCTTACTTTTCTGGCACAGAACATCTCAATTTAGGGCACTAACAAGATTAAACTTCATTACACTAAAGAACAAAACTAAACTAAATTACACCTTACTTTGTATAACCGAAATGTTAGTATTTAACTAAATAGCTGAAAAAGAAGACCTAAATCTGTGGATTGTTTTTATATCGATTCATTCACGTAAACCACTTGAACAAACTGATTCACTAGAATGAATCAGAATCGCCAATGCTTTTCCCCCCAAGACTTATCCATTTCAATACAATCTCTCGTAACTATTTTAAATTTTTTGCAAATTTGTAGCTAATTCATATGAATTTGTACGGTCTCGTTCATATGTTTTCCTATGATCTGCTTGTGCCCCACCGAAGGTTAGGTTTAGAGGTGGACCTTCATGCTTGTTTTACTAAAAACAATCAAATGAATTCCTAGGAAATCATCCCTGCTCAGATTTCTCATGAGACCAGGTTAGACATTTTAAGAGCACACTTGTTTACTGATTATCCATTAAAACCTGTGATGTTGCGTTAATCGCACTACAATATAACTTGTTGGAAAACGTCATGAAAACATTCAAGGAAATGTTCATGGGAAAGCTTTTGAAAACATCTGAGCTACTGTCGTACTGGTTAAAAATTTGAAAATTAAAAGTTAATCCATCTATATTTTACAATTTCACTCTTATTACTTCAAAATTTCATGTTTAATTCAGTGCATTACTTGCCGTTTTTTTGTAGTTATTTGTGAAATTTATTAGAAATTTACTAAAACTGTTTTACCTCCATATTTTTCAGTGTAGTTGAGTTAGCATGTCTATTTTAGTTACTCTCTGGTGACTGGATAGCCTCAAACCCAGCCTCTGTTTGTTTGTTTATGTGAGTGTTGTTGGGTCGTTTCGCCACGGTATTCCGGGTGTCTTTGGAAGGCAAAGAGGGGGCAGCTCCGGGTGTCACCCTCCACTCGTTTGCCCTCTGACAGCAGCAGCTGAGCCTCACCCGCAGCAGTCAGCCAGCCTTGACATTGGCCATGGTCCCCTCCTTTGTGTCTGGCCCCCACCCCCACCCTCTGGGACTCTCCACGGGCCCCGGGGACTGGGCTCAGAGGAGTTTGGTAGTCATGCTGGGGGTTCGGCGTTGTGTGTTTTGTACGTGTCTGACAGAGTCGTATGTGGACAGATCCACGTATGTATTCATGCTGTCTGATGGGGGTGTGCTGATAATGGATAGGGTTTAAGAGTCTCTCGCCTGTGTTTGGCTTTTGTGTAACCAGAGGACCAGACTTGTGTCTGATGTCAGCCCTTTTTATTTGGAGGTCGTTTCCTTTAGGCAGTCACACAACACAGTGGGAGTTGTGTGTTGTTCGGTGTTTTTTTTTATTTTAGGGATTGTATTGTGATTGTATTTAGTGAATGTATTGTGTTTATAAAGGCAGTTTCTGATCTCACTTAAGGTTCTGATACAGGTTTTTCAATAGCTAATATAATGTCAAAAAGAAATAATAAATATTATATATATATATATTTTTTAAACTATTTTCTCAAAATTCACCACAAATACACTACTGTTTAGAAGTTTGAGTTAATTAAAAAAATTGAGAAAAAAAATGAAGCAGCACAACATTGATAATAATAAGAAATGTTTCTTGAGCAGCAAATCAGCATATTAAAATGATTTCTGAAGGATCTTGTGACACTGAAGACTGGAGTAATGATGCTGAAAATTCAGCTTTGATCACAGAAATAAATTACATTTGAACATATATTACAATATAAAACAGTGGCTCGGCGTTGTGTGTTTTGTACGTGTCTGACAGGGTCGTATGTGGACAGATCCACGTATGTATTCATGCTGTCTGATGGGGGTGTGCTGATAATGGATATAATGGAAATAATTTTTTTTTTAACTATTTTCTCAAAATTCACCACAAATACACTACTGTTTAGAAGTTTGAGTTAATTAAAAAAATTGAGAAAAAAAATGAAGCAGCACAACATTGATAATAATAAGAAATGTTTCTTGAGCAGCAAATCAGCATATTAAAATGATTTCTGAAGGATCTTGTGACACTGAAGACTGGAGTAATGATGCTGAAAATTCAGCTTTGATCACAGAAATAAATTACATTTGAACATATATTACAATATAAAACAGTTGCTTTAAATTGTAATAATATCTCTCTGTTTTTGCTGTATTTGTGATTAAATAAGTGCAGCCTTGGTGTGCATAACTTTTGGAAGCTAGTGTATATTTTAAGTTTATTTAATTTTGATTTAATTAGATTTAAAAACTAACATTTGTTTTGGTTATTGGTCAAAATGGCCAAATAGTAGTACATTTATTGGCTTTTATTGGTCAAAATAAATATTGATCTAACAAAATATTTCTATGTATGTTTAAATGCAAGTTTGAATTTTAAATGCTTTTTTTTTTGTTTCTTAAAAAAAAAAAAAAAA